>NW_025940681.1:0-888 GCF_000764305.2 Hyalella azteca
AAAATTCGTAACCGCTCATAGGATTTTTTGGGTAAATTAAAATCTGGAATAATATATGAATAAAAAATGCTATATGAATCTAAAACGATTTTTTTCATGTATATGAAAAAACATAATATATTCATAAAAAATTTAAGATTTGAATGAAAAAAATATATTTTCCATGAATATGAATGAAAACAATTATATTCATGAAAAAATTGATGATATGAATAAAAAACCAAATTTTTGGTGAATATGAATGCAAAAAATGATATGACAAAATTCTCAATATATACGAAAACAAATTACTAATGACACCCATATAGTTGAATGGGAAGTTGTCCTAATATCACAGCACTTTCGTCCTTGTGTGAGTCATCCTGACCCAGTTTGGACGTAAAAATGTTTGCTGCTGTCGTCAGTTCGTAACCCATTCAAGACTATGTGAAGGCAGTGAAGCGGGTCAATATAATATATATTACCCATACATAATATACACATATATTACACATGCACAATATAAATCATTAATTATTTTTAGTGTAGTGTTCCACGTAGTACTCATGTTTCTACTACACGTAAATATTCATTCAACTTTTAACTCGTACATTAAATGAATTGAAATCATAGAAATGAATCTTATATTCACAAGTAGATCACCTTGACTCATTAACTTATTCAGCCCAAGAATATTTTCATTCATGAGATGTTCATTTCCACTAGTAAGACATTCATTAAATGTTCATTAGGTATAAATATTTATTCAGTTATGTATAACGTTTATACGGTTAATGTAGGAATGTTAACCCTCGTACACGTCACCACCACGTCACGTGCAGCCAATCACAAGCTTGGAAATTTCACCCACAACCTACAACGTCTGGAACGAGGCCTGTGATTGGCTGA
>NW_025940682.1:0-8362 GCF_000764305.2 Hyalella azteca
CGTTTTCTCCCTGGCGGGGTACCTGAAGAGGTTCGCCTACGGCAATTGTAACCTTAATTATAATCCTCGTCAGTGAGGGATCACAAGCATCGGCGACAGGCCTATCCAGGCCTATTTATTTAATGCCGAAGATACTATACTATACTATACTATATCTTGGGTGTTGCGTATTGGGTGTTGCATACTATAACGATCAGGAAGTTCCTGATAGTTTCAAAGATAACATTCAAGCATACTCCATAGAAAAGTAGCCATGTGCACGTTTGCCACTCAAATCACTTTAAATTGACGGTAACGTATCTTGAATAAACAAACGAACATTTATTACCTAGTTTTTTACCAAATCAACCCTCACATGGTTGCTGACGAGACAGTGGATGCGGTCGTTACTAATTGAAACAAATGTTATACATCGGTTCAGCGTCCAGGTGTACATTAATATTTAATCGAGTTTTCTGGTATGTGCCTTTAAAGCCTTGTGCGCAAATATCTAGGAGTTTCTCCCATACATATCTAGGATAATTACCATGTAGGGATGTAACCTGCTTTACCTGAAAATTTTTCTTGTAGCTATCTGGAATAGCCTAGGATGACGGCAATCGGGATAAGGGGATTCTGAATTTGCATGTATTAATTATCCTGAGTAATACGGTTTTGTTACGTCAACAAGGGCTATGCCTGCATCCGTGGCCGAACATTATTCCTGTTAATTAGGTTACGTTGCTGCAGCTTTGAGAACAGCGTGACCTTATCTAACATGGTTAACACTAACCGTCTCAGGAACAGGAAATTAATGGAACGTAAGCAGCCACTAGCTGTTAATCGCAAATTGCGTGCACATCCATGGGCAGGGTGGCCCAGTGTTTAAAATTCAGAGTACCAAGATTGGAGCAGAGAGGCGCGGGTTCGATCCCAGCTCGGTGCGCCAGTTTCTGGTCAGAATCGGCAAGGAGGCCGGGCGGTTAAGCAAAACAAATTTGAAACAGTGAGTTGCGAGTTCAAGCCCGCAACAAGCTGTAAATGTTCTGCAATGTTAAGAATCGGCGATAGGCCTCCGGGCTAATTAACGCTGAAACCGCTATATAAACCGCTATAGGAGTCTTTTTGACGGGACTTGATGATACATGTGCTATAGATACGTGGTGCAGGAAAAACGTAGGACACATGTGCCGGGGTTACGCAGCGTAGGAAAAATTCAACGGAGTTTTCGATCTTTAAAATAACGATTGCGTTCAATTTTAATTGTTTTCTGGTGAATAAAGATATATAGTGAAATTTGTGAACACCATGAAAGCGGCAATGTTCATTGTCGATATTAATTTAATTGCTTCAATGATAGGTTTGTCTGAAGGTTTCCCTCCCCCATCCTAAAGGGGAAAAAGGCCAAAAAAGTTGAAAATCTCTTATTCAAAGCCATCATTCGATCGCGTCTTCACTTCACACATAACAATAACTCGTGAGTTAAAACTTAACATGTCTTATCAAGCTTGATCCTTCTATCAATCTAGGGTGGGGGGAAGCCCGTGTTCCAACAATCTAGATTCTAGCTGGAAGGGAAGGCCGTGTTCCATCAATCTAGATTCTAGAAATCACATTTAAATTTTTTCGTTTTCTCCCTGGCGGGGTACCTGAAGAGGTTCGCCTACGGCAATTTTAACCTTAATTATAATCCGCGTCAGTGAGGGATCACAAGCATCGGCGACAGGCCTAACCAGGCCTATTCTTCAACGCCGATGATACTATTATAATCAAGACAAAGGTCAAAACATGGTATAGCGGGATTACCTTAATTGTCTTGTACCTTACAGACCCTTTACATTCAGAGTATACAAGCAGACTAAACCTGCTGCGCGTCATGCTGGTCGGTCCACCTGTCTCGGACAAATTTGCGGCCGGTCCCTAAATTTAGTGACCAATGAATATCTCACAAACTAATGAACGCAGCTCGGTGAAATTTGGTACACGTGTTCATTAGGACCTAACGGTGATGTTTAGTTCAAATTTTATGCAAGTTTGATTGAAGACCAGAGCATGCTTTTTATTAACAATCTTCTTTTTCGTCTTTTCAATTAGTCGAACCAAATTTCTAGCTGGAGCCGGAAGATCGAAAAGCAGGTTTCCGAATGACATTTTAATAGATTGCGACGTTTCGAAAATACAATTTTCATTATCAAGCTGGTGAAGGTTTTACAACACTTGAAATTAAATTTTGGGAATGACAGAAGTACATATGAATGGTATAGTGGATAAAATTTTAAAATATTAGCTTGAGATTACTCTGAAAATAATTTCAGCGTCCGGACGAAGGGACATTGGAGGTCGACAAAAGGCCTCCAATGACAAAAGGGACAAAAAGGCCTCCAATGTCGCCCGAGCGACATTAGAGGCCTGCACCAGCATAGTTATGATGTGCCCCGACCTATCGAGACTGTCGATAGCTGAGGCCCTCATTATCAAGAGCGAGTCTCCTGCTATCAACCTCCAAACTACAGGATTCGTCCGGACGCTGAAATTATTTTCAGAGTAATTATAATTAAAATTATACAGAGAAATACTCTGTAGAAAGTAGAGTATTATAATATACAAAGTAGAGAAATACTCTGAAATATATTTCAGAGTAATTTCTCTACTTTGTCACATACTTGTCACCGTCGCTGGACCAAGGTTGACCCACGACCACGAGGATTGTCGCCTTTCATTGCATCTGTCCTGTGAAGCACTGAGTTCGAGAAACCTAAACAATCTCGTGATTCACGTAACAGATAGGTTGAATGGTTTGATTTCAGTTCAGCGATTGTTATCACCGGTGACGTCACTGAGATCAGTGGCGTCACCTGCGGACAACAAATTACTGCTGCAAAGCTGAGCTTCTCGTGGGTCAACCTTATGTGGTTAAGCACAGCAGAATTGGAGCAGTGAGTTGCAAGTTCGAAACCACGACAAGCAGTGAATGTTCTGCGATGTTAAGAAGCAGCGATAGGCGAATGGCCTAATCAATACTGCGCTATTATACTTGTTCATACATAACTGAGACCCCCAAAGCAACATATGCAGACAGCTCATCTCATATTCGCCACCAAGAGGACCGCCTCGCTGTCTCATAGCCCACGCCTGAGGACGCAGCTCCACTCCTAGAGCAGCCCCCACTGCATGGCACGTGAGCGGATTTTATTGCCAGCAGACGATTTGTTCCTCATTTAAGCCGATTTCATCACGCCACCCTCCTAAACTTATTTCTGTTTCCAGTTAATTTATAGCGAACGAGAATCATTTGTAGGTTTCTGACATGAATAAAAGTCCTGGGACGGTTTGCTCATCTTGATCTTCCATCGAACGGAGTAAAAAAAACAATGTTTACTTGAGAGTTAAGTCCTCCCATACCTGCCCACCCTGGTCTCTTTCTTAACGTGGTCTATTCTTTGGCGTTGTCTCATCCTTGGCGTTGGGTATTTCTAGGGTCTCCACTTTGTCGTGATTAGCCGTTCATAAGACTAAACCAAAGTCACGCAGATGGTCCCCCTCAAGTTAACCCAACAGTCTGGCAGTGTTATGACTTACAAATACTTTCCTATAACATTCGGACTTACGAGCGCGTTAAGCGTGACTCAAAAAGCAACAGGTCACATAGACCCGCTTCCGGTGCTCCTGCAGTTTTCAAATAGTAAAAAAATTCTGCACAGAATTAAGTTGATAACATTTATCAGTCGAGGTGACTAATCTATTCAAGTGCGTGCAACGTTTACTCTGCACATGGGATAATAATTTAAATTTATGTATATAAGCCAGCTGTACTGAATCTCCGAGTGCAACTTGAAATGTGAGAAGAGCTGATTAAAGGATCATTAGTTGAATCCTAAACTAAATAAATTAAATTAATTAACAATTAATTAAATTAAATTAAATTAAATAAATTAAATATAGAATCCTTATATATGCTACGATTTTAGCGTTTGTGGTATTCCTCTAACTAGCGTTTAGATAACCAGTGTGGCAATAGGGATAGTCATTGTTGTAACCAATTGTACAATCACTACAATGTTGTTCAGTTCGTAATAAACCTACGCGTGTGGTGTGTGTACATCGATTACGGTCGCACTTCTGTTTGCTCCTTCGTACGTCAGTTTCGGTCATATCATGTCAAATGCGAACTATAATTATTTTTTAGTTACAGTGTTACATATTTATGTTAAATTTCGAAACAACTTAGTGTAATAATTGCATCAAAAACCACATTATAATTCATGCCAGTAACTTGGAATTACGCAAAAAAAACTGTTTCAGGAGAATACGCATGACGCCAGAGCACCACGCGAAACGTACACATTCAGTTGAGCCCGTAGCTTTAAATGCTGCTGATAACTGATAAGTTGATAAGAATAATCAAATCGTATGATGAAAGTGTTGGGTGTGGTTGTCAATCGTCATTTCGCTTACTGTGCACTTGATTAAATTTAAATCCCAAAGCCAAATTCTTTGAATCCTAGTTATACTTTAGATTAGTTTTATATAAAACTGGCTTTAGTATTATTTTGACAATAAGTATTATAATTTATGATATTTGAGCGCAAATAACGTAATACGTGAAAACGTTTAGTTTTATGTACCTATATTTACGATAGTAACGGTAGTCTACCGTTACTATCGTACCGTCGGTAGACCGATGCAACCGTGAGCCGTGAGGCGTGAGTTGCCTGCCATTTTGTAATGGGTGCGCCATGAATTTGTTCGTTAATTGTAAAGGTTGTAATTGTATACTACACTTGGTAAGTTGGTAGGTCCTGGTTAGCCTAGTTGTGTACTTGTGTTTGTGTACAATCAGTACAAATGTTAGCCTTCGAGGCTTCAAAGCTTGTCGCTTGAAGACTTGGTTGATGAGTGCATTTTTAAAGACTAATTGATGTGCAATAATTTATCTAACTTTTGTAGGCTAGCTGCTCCTGTCCTGCTCAGATCAGCAATCCTACATCTACAATAGTTCAGTGACATTCTGACTCCTTAGTCTCCTTTAACTTTAAGCAACCTTGCTGTGACTCTCAGTCTCAGACTGATTACTTCAATTCACTCACTCTCACAGTCACAGAGCCTAAACCAGCAACAATGAATGTGAGTATTATAATTACAGACATGCTGGCAAAATATTGAAGCAATTAAATTGGGTGGAATTTTAAAGCCATAGATAGATGGATTTAGCCATAAAATGATAAAGGCATTTAATGAACAGGTTCTCTAATCATTAAACTCATTGTACAATCAATGAATCATATTGGATTGTATGTTTTTAGGATTAGGAAACCTAAAGGTGCCAGGTGTAGCATTCTTATAAAGTTTAAGGATATTTTAGAATTTAGGATTGAGAAAGAAATGTAGCTATTGACTGGTAGAAAAGAATTAATTCTTCAAGTGGGAATCTCAATAACCTTCAAAGTAGGCAAAAGGCTCTAATTATGGCTTTTGAAGCAAATATTATCCTCATATCATTTCAATGACATCATATGACATGATTGTTTCAATTTGATAATTTAAGTAAATGCATCCTCTGGTCCTTAATTCCACATGTATGAAAAAAAAAAACAAGTTTACCATGTAATATTGATGTAATAATCTTATAAATTGATTCCTTGATTTTTGGTAACAATAACAAACAAATAATCCTTAGCAAGCATATTCTATTGCAGTATCCTGGAGCATACAGCGGTCAGGCTCCTAATGCTCCATATCAAGGTAATTAATCTTCTTTTTAATAGATTTTAAATTGTGCGTGTCATTTGCAGTTAAATTCTGAGTTTTGGTGTCAAGCAACAGCTTGAGTGCAGTAGCTGCAGAGTGGCGACTTATGTGTCATTGATGAAGATGGATTGTACCTTATCTACTTAGTTCATGATAAAACTTTCTGATTGAGCCACAAAATGTTGAATTTAACTAAAATAATTTAATTTAGAGTTGTAATATTGTAGATGAAAGTCTTAATCTGTGCAATTAAATGAATTTATCTTATTTGGTCAAAAGAGATATTTAGCATTTCTCATCAATTGCATGGACTCTTGAATCTTCCTGGCTGAAGTTAGGCTGTAGTAAATTAGAAACTCAGTTTTCTTACTATCTGTTCTGTTGATTAACAAAGAATATTTTGTTCCTTCATAATAATGAGAGCGAGAACTTATTATAATGAAGAGTGTATTTTCTACCAACTCCTGCAACTATCAACATTAGTGCTGGGGTGATGCGGTGGGGTGCACGTAGTTTCTGTTTGACTCGGGACAAGTTCTTTCGGGAGGTTCAGCTCATGGCCAACTTAGCCATTCATCCAATTCTTGTTGATGAATGAGTGCCTGGCTTGCCTGGATGTTGCATGATGAATAAAGTAGTTCTGGGGCCATACTTTCAAAACTGGCTAAGTGAACGTAAGTACTTACGCTCTATTTTCTTGTCTATGATTAAGTGAACGTAAGCACTTACGCCCTATTTTCTTGTCTATGATTGCTGGATTTTGCTTGAAAGCCCGTCAATGATTGGCTCATGATCTTACGATCTCTTGACTTTTTTGAAAATATGGGCCCTGGCCAGTCAGCAAGCCAGTGATGTTAGTATAACTACTTTAGATAAACTTATTTACTGAAATTGGGCCACTGATCACCCACTCCAACCCATAGTTGCCACCACCAGGATGGGCATCACATGCACTATCAACATCAATATTTTTTCTGCCGTTGTGTTTGTACAAAGAAGTTTTTTCTGCAGCAACTGCGGCCCCACAATACGGGGCCCCTCCACAGCAGCCATATGGAGCCCCTCCGCAGCAGCAGCCATATGGGGCCCCTCAGCAGCAGCAGCCATATGGGGCCCCTCAGCAGCAGCAGCAGCCATATGGAGCACCCCCACAGCAGCCATATGGAGGGACTGCACCTCCTCAGCCATATGGAGGTGCCCAACAGTTCCACCAGCAGAGCCATGGTAAGCAAATAAATTTATTTGTATGTTATGGAACTTTAGAGTGAAATGATAATAAAAAATTATGTTAATAAATTGTTCAGATTATCATTGCACTTTTCGAGTTAACTAAAGAGGCATTTTCATTTAAAGTAATTATGCATTTAGTTAGTAAATTAAATAGGAGTAATGTTAGAATATGAAAAACTTGAAGCAATTTTCATCTTATTTGTGCCAGAGTTTATTAAAGGATTTAGACCCATGAAACACTAATGTATTTAATATTTGATATAAATCATCAAGTATACTGTATTGATAAGCATACAAATTAAGCATATAATGTAATAAATTTGAATGAGAAGTTCAGCATTAAATATGTTGTATTTGTCAGCGCCGCCACCCAACTATGCAGCTCAGCCCCAGCAAGCCCCTGGTGAGTGTATAGTAAACTGTTAATGCTAATATTATCTATAAATAATGCTGAATATTAAATGACATATATATAATTATCAGTAATTAATGTTGAATTAATACACGTTAAGTATGTTGGGCAAACTGCCAACTGCCTGCTGGTGCGGCTATGTTTGGATGGGCAAATTAAAACCTTGCAATTGGAAATTATCAATATGCTTTATCTGGCACTTAAATTAAAGTAAAATTATTTTTCTGATTATTTCAAACCTATTTTCATGACATCAACACGGTTGTGCTATGCATTTCAATAATACTAATTTTTTGAGCTCTTCTGATTATTTGGTATTATTTTATCAAATATTTAACATGTTAAATAACACATAATTTATTGTGGTTAGTTTTCATTATAGAGGAGCAATTCTATGGGTAATTATCATAATGATATGGTTGATACCTTAAAAAAATAAAACAGTGATACCTTGATTTAAAAACTAGATTCATTCCATGACTGGGTTCTCGTGAGGAAACGTTTGTATGTTAAAACAATATTAGTATTTAATTAGGTTTAACTCAAATAAATTCAATATCTCACCAAATCAACTCTGAAATTGGGTTCGCAAAAAGACATGTTTGTTCGTGTGGAGGTTTAAAAATTTTGAACCTTGTTCACATCTGAAAAAATTTGCTAACGAAGGCATTTGGGAGTTAATGGATCACTGTAAGATATAACTAAACTCGTATAATGTAATATGAATAACCTAATATAATATAATATGAATAACCTAATATGTAATATGAACATATGAACAATTAAGCTAATATAATATAAAGAAAATAGTTTTCTTAACATGTCCATTGTTGCAGGCTACCCGCAACCTCCTGGCGGCGTCAGCCGTGAGTATAGTGCTGCTGTGGTGCTGCTGTGCTGCTGTGGTGCTGCTGTGGTGCTGCTGTGGTGCTGCTGTGGTGGTGCTGTGGTGCTGCTGTGGTCTCTTATACACATCTATAATACTGCTCACCT
>NW_025940682.1:8543-14844 GCF_000764305.2 Hyalella azteca
ACATTGTGATGGTTCTTCCCCCGCGCGCCGCTCAAAGTGGACTCGACGGGCGACACTGAGAACTCGTCGGCCGACTGAGCGTCAGTGTCGACGGGGACGCCGTCGTGCACGGACGTGTAGCTGCTGCTGGCCCCTGCACCCGTGAAGTAAATAAATTTACACGATAAGCCGCAGGAAATACTACTTGTAATGGCAAATTTATTACGGAAATTCAAATAATTACGTTATAGGTTTTAGACCTGTCTCTTATACACATCTGTGTATATGTATCGATGTTAGTGTATATGTATCCAATTGGATACATATACAGTGTGTCGGTGTATATGTATCCAAATTGTATAGATGTTTGGAGATATTTTCACTTATTTGTCTAAGTATACGGCCCGCTAGCCGTGCATCATGCAGCTTGCGTGTTCGTTTATAACAACGTTTGTACATCACATTTAAATTTTTTCGTTTTCTCCCTGGCGGGGTACCTGAAGAGGTTCGCCTACGGCAATTGTAACCTTAATTATAATCCTCGTCAGTGAGGGATCACAAGCATCGGCGGCAGGCCTAACCAGGCCTATTCTTCAAGCCGATGATACTATTATAATCAACACAAAGGTTAAAACATGGTATAGCGGGATTACCTTAATTGTCTTGTACGTTACAGACCCTTTACATTCAGAGTATACAAGCAGACTAAACCTGCTGCGCGTCATGCTGGTCGGTCCACCTGTCTCGGACAATTTTACGGCCGGTCCCTAAATTTAGTGAACAATGAATATCTCCCGAACTAAAGAACGCAGCTCGATGAAATTTTGTACAACTGTTCATTAGGACCTAACGGTGATGTTTAGTTCAAATTTTATTTATACATTTCACCTTCATTAGTGAGTTATATGGCGATACGGGCCGACATTTGCAGTGACCAAGACATTTCTTCTAAACTATATACTGAACAGGTCTGAACGAAACTTTGAATAATACATTCCTAATCAACCAACGGCGATATTTGTCTCGTGAAAATTTTTTTCGATTTAGCGTACGTTTGCGAGTTTTTTTTCATTTAACTTTCATATTAACCAATAATTTCACCTTCTTTTTCACCAATAATATTTACGAGCTAAACATCACCGTTAGATCCTAATGAATACGTGTACCAAGTTTCATTGAGCTGCGTTCAGTAGTTTGGCAGATAATCCTTGATCACTGAATTTGGAGACCGGCCGCGAGTCCGGCCGAAAAATTGTCCGAGACGTTCAGTCCACTCGTGACCGTTGCCAGGAATGCCTAGGATTACACTTCGGTAAGGTGACTAGCATTGCAATATAGACTCGTGGATTATTGACTCTTAATGTAAACTCTTTTGTTATTGAATATAGACTCTTGGATTATAGATAATAGCCCCTTAGATTATATATTATAGACTCTTAGATTATAGACTCTTTGATTATTCTATAACTAACATACGATATCGAGAGACCCTGAAAGCTTTCCTTCCATACCTCATTAGTTCTACCTGCCATGCCATTAGCTCATGTGGTAGCCTGTATACGCATTACGTAAAGTCGGGTGATCCAATACCAAACCACTTACAACGTCACGTCACTCGTGACTGTCGCCTTCCTTCGTCACACTCTGCTTAACTGCCACTCTGGCTCGCTCTGTTTCCTCGTCACTCCACTCGTAACAGCTCTCTGGACGATGCCTCTCTACTTTGTCACATACCTCCTTGTCACATACTTGTCACTGTCGCTGGACCAAAGTTGACCCACGACCACGAGGATTGACGCCTTTCATTGCATCTGTCCTGTGAAGTCACTGAGTTCGAGAAACCTAAACAATCTCGTGATTCCCGTAACGGATTGGTTGAATGGTTTGATTTCAGTTCAGTGATTGGTTATCACCGGTGACGTCACTGAGATCAGTGGCGTCACCTGCAAACAACAAATTACTGCTGCAAAGCTGAGCTTCTCGTGGGTCGACCTTATGTGGTTAAGCACAGCACAATTGGAGCAGTGAGTTGCAAGTTCGAAACCACGACAAGCAGTGAATGTTCTGCGATGTTAAGAAGCAGCGATAGGTGAACGGCCTTATCAATGCTGCGCAATTATACTTGTCCATACATGACTGAGACCCCCAAAGCAACATATGCAGACAGCTCGTCTCATAACCGTCACCAAGAGGACCGCCTCGCTGTCTCATAGCCCACGCCTGAGGACGCAGCTCCACTCCTAGAGCAGCCCCCACTGCATGGCACGTGAGCGGATTTTATTGCCAGCAGACGATTTGTTCCTCATTTAAGCCGATTTCATCACGCCACCCTCCTAAACTTATTTCTGTTTCCAGTTAATTTATAGCGAACGAGAATCATTTGTAGGTTTCTNTTTAGATTAGTTGTATTTAAAACTGACTTTATTATTATTTTGACAATAAGTATCATAATTTATGATATTTAAGCGCAGATGACGTAATACGGGAAAACTTTTACGGTTTAGTTTGAACGGTATTAACGGTAGACCGTTGCAATTGTGAGTTGCCTGCCATTTTGAATTGGTTGCGCCATGAATTCGTTCGTTAATTATAAAGGTTGTATTTGTATAGGCTACTAGCTAGTTGACTAGTTGTATACAAATGTTTAATGTTAGCCTTCAAAGCTTGAGTGCTTGACGAGTGCATTTATCAAGACTAATTGATGTGCAATAATTTTTCTAACTTTTGTAGGCTAGCTGCCTCTGTCCTGCGACCTGCATCAGACCAGCAATCCTACGTCTAAAATAGTTCAGTGACATTCTGACTCCTTTACTCAGCCCTGCTGTGACTTTCAGACTGATTGCTTCAATCCACTCACAGAACCTAAACCAGCAACAATGAATGTGAGTATTATAATTACAGACATGCTGGCAAAATGTTGAGGTAATTAAATTGGGTGGAATTTTAGAGCCATAGATGATAGAGTTAAAGGCATTGAATCATTTGAATGAACAGGTTGGTTCTCTAATCATTCAATTCATTGTACATAATGTACAATCATATTGGATTGTATGTTTTTAGATTAGCTGGCCCGCTGGAAAACCTAAAGGTGCCAGGTAGAACCTTCTTATAAAGTTTAAGGATATTTTAGGATTAAGAAAGAAATGTAGGCTACCTACTTTCAAAAGTGTCAATGTTACTAATGTTGCCACCAAACTTGAGTTGCCAGCCTTTGAAAGAAGCAATCTTTATATTCTGTTGAACAAACTGAGCCATCACTTTCTAGCATCATCAAATAAGCTTTATATTTTTTACAACTTAATCAGATACATTGAAGTGCATTTATAATTTATATTGTATCATTTCTATTACTGATTGGCAAATTAAGTGCAGTAATTCCTGAGTTACAACTTAAAAGTTAAAAAATTCACAGTGTTAAAGCAGAGAGTTTTTATAACTCTCCCTAAGTTAATTTTTGAGGCCTATAAGTAGACCAGTATAGTATCATGGATACCAGCATAATCATATACAAGAAATTGGTATAAATCTTATTAATCTTGATTAGATGTGGGAATTAAAAATGAACTGATTGTAAAAATCTCTGGTTTGTCACTATACACATTATTTATGGTATTCATAAATGGTAGATAACTTGATAAGAATTAATTCTTCAAGTGGGAATCTCCATACTCCAAAATATGCAAAAGGCTCTAATTATGGCTTTTAAAGTAAATATTATCCTCATATCATTGAGACCCATGTACAGGCCTGCTCCACCATGATGGGTCAGTGCGACCCATGTACAGGCCTGCTCCACCATGATGGGTCAGTGTGACCCATTTGTTGGGGCTGGGGCGCGTGATGGGTCAGGGGATAATATAATAAATAGAATTTATTTAAGTCAGGGGGTATAGTAAAATAGCAATATACAATAACTTTATCAATTTTGCCAAGAATTTCACAGCCATCCGTGGGTTTTGAACCCCCTCTTGCTGCTCTAATCTAGATGATCTTTTCCCAAATACTATGCATAAAATTCAATATTTTGTGAAAATTAGAAATTTGAGCTCGGTGAGTAATGGACGTAAAGTTTACAATTTGCTGGAAAATTACATTGATGTTCGGTTCTTTGTGAAAATTTGCGGAAAATAAAATATATAGAATAATACAATAAAATTTAAAATACAATAACCTTGTATATAATATGCCGAAATGTTTGTTTCTTTGAGAAAAATTTGCAGAAAATGAAATATATAATATAATATAGTATAATATAAAATACAATAATCTTGTATAAAATATGCAGAAATGTTTGTTTCTTTGTGAAAAATTCACGGAAAATGATATATATAGTATAATATAATAAAATATAAAATACAATTACCTTCTATAAAATATGAAGAAACAAATATTTTGTCCCCCAGTTAATAACCTGTCCCTGCAGGCATGTTCGACCACCAGCGGACAGGCCGCATCGACGTCCATCAGTTCGCGCAGCTCTTCGCCTTCATCAACCAGTGGACGGAGGCCTTCAAGCGTGCTGACGCTGACCACTCCGGCAGCATTACTGTCAGCGAGATGATGCCAGGTATGTTGACAGCATTACTGTCAACCAGTGGACAGAGGCNCCCTACCCTCACTCTACCCGCACTCTACCCTCAGTGCTGCAGCAGCAGGGCTACAACGTGTCCCCCGGGACGGTCCAGCTGATGGTGCAGAAGTACGGGCAGCCTGAGGGGGGCGCGTACCCCCTGCCAGGAGCGACGGCCAGCCTCGGGCTCGACGGGTTCATCCTGGTGAACGTGCAGCTGCGACGTCTCACGGACACCTTCAGACAGAAGGACGTACAGCAGAAGGGACAGATCACCGTCAGTTATGAGGAGTTCGTCACCATGGTCGTCAATACCGTCTAGACGGCGGCAATACTGTCTAGACGGCGGCAATACTGTCTAGACGGTGGCAATACTGTCTAGACGGCAACACCGTCTAGTTTCCGTCATTTGCGTTTTAAAGTTGCGGTCGCGGTTTAAAGTTCATTTTAAAAATCAACGTAATTGGCATTTGAATTTAAAGCAGACAACCACAACAATGATGGTTGCACATGCACACAACCAAAACAATGCTGATGGTTGAAGACAACCACAACAATGCTGATGGTTGCGCACAACCACAACCATTCCCTGCCACCTATTTACCGTGGCCCTCTTACGTGTTCTGAAAGACTATTTTTATAAGAGATTTCCAGGAGCGTTTACATGCGACATTTATTAACAAATAAACGAATTTTTAATCTAACTCACAGATTGTTATTTGTAATGTCGGCCTTTCCGTGTATGTTATAATAACCCATGTTAAGAACAGGTTCTTCTGAATGATTGTTAACAAATAATGATTGCTGATTCAAGTATATATAATGGCTGCCGGCCAACTATTGTACTGCTCTGTAAAGTATTACTGAGCCAAAGTTTCGGTGTATCTATTTTCTACGGTGATTGTCTTGTATTGATTCTGAAAAATATATTTGTACTTGTTTCTATGCTATTCCTACCTGAAATTTGTCTTAGATGTTCATTTCTGTAAGCTTTCATTGATTTTTTTTTGTTGATAAACATGCGTACCTACAATGCATTTTTAATGTGAAAAAATGTCATGAAATGAATTTATTTCTAGGAGTAAATAATATGTATTTAACTGGAATACCAAAAAACTCTGGTGACGCAAATAAATGTTACCAATTTGCAAATAATAAAACTCGTTGATGTTAGGAATAGGAAGATCTTTAAGATGGGCACGAGTTGGTGTATGGAAAAGTAGAAAGATATCTTGGTATAACATATCTCGATTAATCCGCCTATGCCACGTGTTTAAATTTCCTAAGGATGATGCACTTCTACAAATAAAGCTGCTGCTCCTTAACAATTGCCGCCTGAACTCGCATATGAAGAAAGCACAGATAAACTATGCTCGAATAATGGTCTGGAAAATTAGGTTTTGTTACAGGACCCTTCGAAAAGACCTCTGGCCTTGAAGGACGTCTGGTCCAAAAGTCAATTTTGTTGAATTTTGTCCTCAAGTAAAGCATGCTATCGTTGTGAAGGTGTATACATCATAACATAACATATTGATCTCGGCGCTGGAGTGTAGGCCTGATGTGGCCTGTCGCCGATTCTTTTCCTTTTCGTGCCTCGTTCATAGAAGATCTAAAATCGTGCCATTTGACCGGATCTTTTCATGACTGACGATAGGTTGAAATAGCTACTAGACTTCCACCGGGTTCGATATGGTGCTAGGCATTTCAAGTCTGAACATATATTTCTCCATAGCTTTATCTAGTCTGTTCTTG
>NW_025940683.1:0-583 GCF_000764305.2 Hyalella azteca
TAGCATTATGGTCTGAATGATGTGATCTTCTACTGAGAACGGTGTCTTATTTTAGACGAGCCTTAGTGTTCACATCTGCGTAGGCAAGTTTACCCAACGATTTTAAATGTGAACAAAAATTCGCTAGAAAACTTTAGCCGTTGCATGTTTATAATTTTTAAGAAATTCCAACCTAAAATAAATCTTACCTGCCTTTTCTACAGCATATTCTACATTTACTGGACAAAAATTCCTGCAACGAACTATGTGGCGTTACATTCATACATTATAGCCTGGAACATATTATGTGACGAAATATTATGTGGCGAATTATATATAATTATATATTATATTATTATCTGGCGAATTATATTTAACTGAAACAAATTATGTTTAGTTAAATTTATACATAATTTCTTCATATATCAGTCAGTGAATAATTACAAGCTTAAATTTATTTATTGTGGGTAAGACTTCAACCTATTGTAAGTATGGGGAAATTTCATAATTTAGAATAGAATAGAAGTATCGGCGTTGAAGAAATAGGCCCATGGCCTGTTGCCGATTCTTGAACTTTTCGTGACTTGATTCACAAGGGATCCGG
>NW_025940684.1:0-356 GCF_000764305.2 Hyalella azteca
AGTTCACGTAGCGGTCTGAGTTCACGTAGCGGCCTGTGTTCACGTAGCGGCTTAAGTTCACGTAGTGGCCTTAGTTCGCATAGCGGCCTAAGTACACTTAGTAGCCAATTTTTTATCAATGGTTTTAAGTTTTAACTTGTAAAGCCATCAGCGATTTGCTGCTGACGAAGTTACTAACTATTTTTGATAGTACAGCCTCTGGAGACTTTGCCGTTGAGATTCACACAATGAGGATGCTCATCTTCACTGAGCTTCATTTACGATGCTCATCATCACAACAGCGGACGTTGAGCATCGTCACAGGATTAAACGTAGATTAATTGGGCAAAAAATTCAAAATTGTGAGTACGTATTTC
>NW_025940685.1:0-474 GCF_000764305.2 Hyalella azteca
GCCGTTTTCTAAGATTTTAACGTTTTCTTTCATTTTTTTCGAAAAATTAACATGAACAAAAAAGTCTTAGATTTCTGTCTTACATTCGTGTACCAAGTTTCAGAGTGATCCGTTCGTAAATAGCCGAGATAAATTTTACCCTAGACGCTCCCCTTAAATTAATAATAATTTTAGAACGGAAAATGTTAATTAATGACAATAATATTGCTATATAATAACACACCCCGTATCGTGACCCACATCTCATGACCCACTTCTCATTTACCACATCTCATGACCCACTTATCATGACCCACTTCTTATGACCCACTTCTCATGACCCACTTATCATGACCCACTTCTCATGACCCACTTATCATGACCCACTTATCATGACCCACTTATCATGACCCTTCATCATGACCCACTTATCATGACCCACTTATCATGACCCACTTATCATAACCCACTTCTCATGACCCACTTCTCATGACC
>NW_025940686.1:0-24874 GCF_000764305.2 Hyalella azteca
CCAAAATGTTTATAGAAACAATTATCGGATCTTATGTCCCGATCCAAACTAGCGCTTAGCCTGGCGATGTCTAGGATGGATAACCCGAGAATTCAGAGCACAGTCATCCCGAATCTCGCCATCCACAATTGCATCAATTCATTATCCCGAATGTAAAGAATATGGCACTTTGTTCGGGAGATTGTTCGGAATGAAAACTCGTTGTGGATTGTAACGGTTTCTGAAAACAAAGAATGAACAACTTGAACACAAATCGAGGTTATTCGGGATTATAAACAATATAGAGAAAATAGCCAAGGTTAACAAGCAATAAAAGGATCATAACATAGGTAAATGATAACGTACCACATTGCTGAAAAATCTCGGTCAAGTTTGGTTCAAAATGAATTTTGTCTGAGCTCATTAACTCTGGTCCTACCTAAAAGGTCCCAAGCTTATGTATACGGGAGAAGTATGTGCAGTAAAATTCTTTACACCGAATCCTGTCATACCGAATTCCCTCCCCTCGAAACCCGCCATTCTCAATCCCGGAGATAATTGTGAAACCATCGTTTTTTATTTGAAATTTTTTGATAAGCATCAATTAACGCAATTTTCATTACAGCCCAGGTATGTTTTCTCCCGTGTTCAAAGGAAAAATGTTAAAGTCCACCACTAGGAATAAAATTTCAGATCCTGTCAGTAACCCGTCGCAATAGATATCGTGCATAATAAGACTTCCAAGAGCCCCTGCACATTTATGGCGCTAGGCGTACAACAATCGAGATTTGGGGGTAATTGTTCTTAATAATATTGAAGGTAATTGGTTAATTTTGTTGGGTAAGATTTGGGGTAAATGGTTGTGGTGACCTATGATTTAAGCTGTTTATGGAAAATGGCGCCATGCGCTCGGTTATGTAACTACTGTTACATATAGGCCTCCAAAGTTGATCATTGGAAACTTCAAGACGGTAAGCCGGAGCTCGTTCGCAGTAGAAGTATTTCAGTGACTTGAATTTGTAACTCGCACTGTCATTTCTTGCAAACGTCATAATTATTTTTATTGAATTCCCAAGCTCCATGAACACCATTTTTTGTATCTTCATGTACCCTTATAAGCTAAAATAAAATATTTACTTAAATTTTCACTATTAATGAAATGAAAAATATTAAATAAAAAATATCAATTTTCAAGCATGAACAATATTCGTCAAATTTTTTAATAATAAAAAATTCAGTAAACGAAAAAAATACTTTTACGTTCTAATAGGGTCATTAAAAAATGGTCAGTTCTGTTTAGAGTGCGCCAGCGGGCAACATTAGCCAGTTGTGCATTAGCTTCATTTTTCGGGCCAGCGTCGTGAGAACTACTATAGGTGTGTTGGTCGGCGCCATCATTCTTCAAACCATCAATAAACATATTGAACCTTCATATTCTTTACCTCAACCTACATAATACATATTCGCACTAATTAATTAGGAGAGAGACGGCCGTTTGTAACTTCTAAATCTAATCTCAATCCTTTTAGCCTTCCTCTTCCCGCAGAATTTCGTGCTTTCAACCTTAAATGACAGCAATGAGTTTGCATTAAGTCAACTGCCGATCATTTACGCTTACAATATCAGTTTTATTTTTTAATTTAGTATTTCATGTTATTGAAAGTTAACTAGTAAGGATCTCATGACAATTTTCTTACTGAATGTAAGTTGACTAGTAAGTAAATGCTCCACAGTTGATTGTATCCCTTGAATAGCAGATCATCTAAAATCTCTTTTTCGGTTCATCTCATCAAATTTTTTTTTCTGACTTGCCATTGTTTCCAAGTACGAACCTTTTTTGACCTAATTGTACCTATTTCTGTTAACACCACGAAACTTTGTGCACCCAGTATTCGGCGTTTAAATTTCATGATTAATGATATTAATGTTATTATTGGTAAGTTATTCATATAATGAAAGTAAATATTGTTGGAAGTAACTAATAAATGTTTAACATGTGATTAGCCTTAAATAGATTATCACGCAGCTTCGCTTACAGTTCAAATAATCACCGAGGCTTTCATTTGCTAAGAATTTAAAGCAAAAAAAAAAAAGAGAACCCAAGTGAATTCACTTTACCTTCATTGAATTAATTTACTTTGAATTCATTCACTATTTAGGTTTCCTTTGTTTATATCTTTGGTAAAATTACGATTTAAGCAAACTAATGATATAAGAAGATCAATTTTGGTACAATAAATTACGTTCTTTCGTGCATCATTGGATAAAATATTCGTAACAGTTGGAAATAACATGTGTTGTTGTGCTCATTGATCCACGAGCAGATATTCTTATAATCTTTACCCTTTACGGTTATGCATTTCTCCTCAATAAATCATCTTCATTGCAAGCGTGCTCCATAACCACCGCTGCGTCGGTGATGAAGCACACAGCAACGTTCATCACCGCTATGAGATATTAAAACTGTGACTGGAAAGCATTAAATTTTTTGCCTGAATACGAATCTTTATACCTAAAGCAGGAACATGAAGCCGATCAAGAATGAACGTGAGGCTTGAAGCATGTATTGTACATGAAGCTTAAAGCATGAGAACGCAGTCTAAATCCCTGATCATGAATATGTAGCTTGAATTACTAAGCATTAATTTGAAGCCGTTGAGTCGCTATCGCTTTACGAAGCTTTTTGACTTTCGCTAACGGCAACTTTTTTTGGACATTCTAGTTCCTCACTCCTCATGTGTCGTCCAGTGGAATAGTATATTGGCTGAATGAATAGAAGAAAATAAAATTAAAATACTATATTGGTTTGACACACTGTCACGTTATTTTTTTAATTTTTCCCATTTTTGTAATTAACGACAAGATCGGTGGTAGTACTGGTGAACTTAAATTATTTACGACAGTGCTTGTTCATTGTAGTACATGATTGACCTCCTTCTTCAGACAATTCTTAGTAACTTATTCTTCCAAAATTATCAACTTCACAGTGTTAACTACACACACTCACAACAATTCGACAAACATACGAGTATAATAAATACAAATCTTTTTTAGTGTTGTTGAAATCTCCTCGAGATACACGAGTACAAAGGAATCGAGAGCAACTAGTTTCCTTAATTTACTCAGCACTGTTAAATTACCCACACTCAAATATTTATTTGTTGATAGACTTACCATGCCTGGCTGCTTCGTTTTGCCCAAATTACACGCACGCGCGTTAACGATTGAAACGCACAAAGCAGTGACGATCATGCCTGTTTATTATTCAACCTGTAATGAATATGAGACCAGCAGCGCTATTACTTTTCTTGATTTGTGTTTCTTTATTTGTCAAGACTTGCAATATTTGAGTGTCGTTGAGAATAAAACTTTAAACTCTAGCTACTTACCTTGTTCATCATTGTGCGCAATCTAGCTATACTTACTTTGTTCAGTTTACCCTATAGAATTCAAGGGCAGAAATGAGCTGAAATCAATGAAGCAGCCCCTATATATTCCATGCAAATGAAAACAGGAGATGTGATATTTGCAACAAATTTTTAGAGTGGCTGTAAAATATTTGATATCATAGTAAACTTTGTGCTGAACTTTATTTAGGGCATCAAGTCGTTTTTCCTTGTCATATCAGACTTGAAGGTCAATGGGAGGTCTATGATAAATCTACGATAAATGTGTATTGAAATGGGAGGAGTAGTACAGATAGTGAGCGTATAAGCACAGTTTGCATAAACGGCATAAATCGCAGGTTACCGATCAGTTACCCACAATCTTATTTCGAATCTTTGCCATCAGAAATTTGATAAGGACGTTCAAAACATTATCGTTCAAAAACATTATCAAAAACCTTGTTCAAAAACATTATCGTTTACCTCCGATTGACCATGCACTCTTTTAGCCGAGAATACTTGAGCGAGCCCCACACATATTGCACACATACAGAGCTGCCACCATTGTCATATGATACACCTGAGTATGTATCAAAGAGAATGGAATGTTGTCACACGTAAGATTCGACGTGATATTATAATATTATTATTATTAGAATATTTTATTCTTAGAATATAGCCTATCAAAATAAAAATGAATATCAAAATATTTATCGAATAGTGCAACCTCATGATTTGACAGAAATTTCATATTCTGAATAGTATATTAACTTCAAAAACTAACACTTTACATGATGAAAAATTATAAAACCTTCGCACTCATATTCATAATAATATTTCTTCTTTTCTGTGTAATTTTTCTGAATGATATTCAGTTAATTTTTTATTATCCAGGTTTCAACAGAGATCTAGAACTCACACGGCTGGCTCCCTATTTTAAAGTCACCGCCTCATAATTGAAGGAGAAAAGCGATGGCAAATGTAATTTCGGAGACAGAAAATATGCTAAGAAATGCACAGAAAAAACTGTTGCTACTTATGGCTTTGAAATAGAATATGTTGAAAATAAATATTTTAAAAGTAATCGAAATTATATTAGGGAGGACAGAATATAAAACTTTAAACCATACGTAAGGAAACTATGTATTCAAGGTAACAAATCGAATAAGAATAGAGAAAATGCGGAAAGAAACAATTGGCGAACAACATTTTGTAGAACATACTCATGAAATTGAAAATTTATACCCACCCACTGCTACCTGTGATGATTATGATGATAATTTTCGTTGTTTAATTGGATCAAAGAGTGTAATAAATCAAAACATAAATCTCCCAGCAAGGAGCAGATGCTTTATGGATATTTTTTGGATCAGTTCTGCGAAAAATATTATAGTGAATACTTACGTATTGGGGGAGACGAAGCTCAACCGTCCAAACAGTAATAGTCGAAAATTAGTTAGCAATTTTAGCAATTTAAATCAATTTCCAGGGTTGGCAAGTGTGGATGTTCGAGAAAAAACTCAATTCCAAACCGTGAATTTTTAGTGGTTTTTTTTACTTCTTACTTAAAAAAATTTTTTTTTAATTATTATTTCTGATGATCAAATCTTGAATTGTTAGGCAGCATAAACATGCATGCCAAATTTAAACTTACTAGGATGTTTTGAAGTGCTCTAAATTAAGGTTTGAATATTTGATGACAGACACACACGAAACGAAGTCAAGAAAAACGTGGTAATAGTAATAATAATAATTAGGGGCTAAATTCGAAAAAGTTGCAAAATTGTCACTCCCGCGCCGAGTGGATTTGCGGTAAGAAGTTAATAGATATGATGAGTGTAAATTAAGTACCGAAAGATATTTGAGTACTTTATTTTTGTTTAATTGGAATTGAATCACATTTTCGCATTTGGTATTGAAAAATTCGATGTTGATTTTATTACGTCAATGTAAAGATCTACATTTCCCCCCAATTTAATATTTACCATGATGCGTTTTTTGCAGCTTCAAGCAATATTTTTAGTTTCAGAATTTTCTTCTCCGCAGTTCCAGTACCCATCACACCAGCTAGCCTGCAGCAACTAACAATTATATGAGGCGAATAAAGAAATAAGCTAATAAGGCTCGCTAACTCAAGCATCAGTGTAATATTCTACCAATATTCTATAACGAATGTTCTCTATTGTATTGAGACAATCTGCTATGTCTTATCATCATCGCCATTCAGTGCAATCTTATTTATCTCCTTCGTTTGTTATTCATGGTTATCATTTTGGATGTTATGCATTGTTTTATGTTCATTATTCAATGCTGTCTTATATTCATCCATGGTCGTATTCCTTTCAATGACACATGTCTTTTTATCTCTAGCTTTTAAATTTTCCCAAGCTACAGAATATTTTGTTCGATAAACAATACAGCTTTGCTCGAAGGTTTATGAATTCTCTATGGAAAGACCGCTAATTTCATTTTTCATTTTACAGATTACTTTTTTGTTCTCATTTGAATATAAGAAATGACATTTAGGATAATCTGATGAATCAAATAAGTCTCGATTATTTCTAATATCTCCATAGAAGTCATCTGTTTGAATGTCATAGCAGAATGAGTCGATATCGGTGAACAATAGCTTTGCTTTATCACCATATCTTTCCCTAATGAAGTTGTAATGAAAGTTATACTTCAATGTTTGGCTTCTATTTAGACTGCTCATTCCTACATAGATTGGATTATCGAATATTAGCGTTGGCTTTTGCACGTGACAGGCAATTAGATTTTCTGAGAATATTTTGAACCCTTTCAAATTAGGTTTATTAACTAATCGTTTCAATTCTTGTTTAGTCTCAACCAGATTAAATTCAACTCGGTTTCCAATGTTCTACATTGTTTAAATTGTACGAACACAGAATTATTCATTAGCTTGAATAAATCTTCAGCAAAATCTGATTTCGCTTGCTGTCGCTATTTTGTGTTTAGATCTATGTACGGCGTCTTCCATGGACTTACATCGAATTTTAATATTCTATGAATTTTGTCTCGTTTCAATCCAGCTTCAATCAATCCAGTTTTAATTCTTATTTCAATATCGTTTCAATACAGTTTCAAATTGCTATAATGGATTTCATATTTTTCACGCTTGCCAACTTGCCAAGATGTGTGACTAACTAATGAACATACCCTTTTCGAATATTTTCGGGGGCTAGAGACAAATCGTTACGACTGTCATTTGGATAACTAAAGTCAACTTCTTGAATGTAGCCTTTACTATCTTTGAAAGATTTATTTTCTTTCATATATCTGCAGCCTGCACTACACATGCAGCCTGCACTACATCTGCAGCCTGCACTACACATGCAGCCTGCACTACATATATCAATAGTTTAATGTTGGTAGGCTTTGTGACATCGCCCACCCATTTAAATTATTTGCATCCATGTATGATATATATTTATTCGGGTTTTGAGGATCATAACTTTCAGGAATTTATTTATCATTATCTTTAGCATATCTAGTAGATATCATTGAAACATCACCTCTAACACCTTAGACTTATTAACACCTCATCAACGGACTTATCTCCAAACGATCCATATCGGGATCGTTTCTCAAGTCAAATTTTATCCCAGTAATCTTTAATAGTGCATCAAATGATAGACCTAGAAATGTGAAATGATGAGCTGGATATAATTTGTATGTTTTCAAACAGGTATCTCTAAAGTTCTCAAACACTTCACTTAATAACAAGGTATAAATTTGACGTAGAGATTATGATAATCTTTGAAGAATTTGCATTTGAATACGTCCCAAACTCCTTAAGCGTGTTCATATCCTTTATCAGATATGTGTTTATCAATTAATTTGTTGTAGAATTCATCTCTCGATGGTATATTTGCAAATTTACATTACGTTGTGAGGAATATTAGGCTTGGAGAGTATCGAATGCACACCACCCTCCCATGGTAAATGAAACACAATTCAAACATTTTTGTACGTTTTGTGCGATAAAATGAATGAAATATTGTAAATTGGGATGAATTATGAATTAAAATGCTTTTCCAAATTGAACGGACATGACGCTTCATAAAATTAACACGGATGATTTTTCGTAGTGCTCACACGAGTTAATGAATAACTCAACCCAAATTTTACTTTGTGGATCATTTTTTTCCAAAGGCTATGAATTTGCACTATATGTTCTTATGCAGTAGCATAGTCCAGGTGCCCAGTTGATAAAATGCTTGAAATATACGAAAAAATTGTACGTTCACGAACGCTCGCTGGAATTCTACTTCGGAGCTGAAGCCTTCGATTTTCGCACTTCGCACGCATTTTTTCTCCTGCCGTCGCATGCATATGAGAATACAATATGCAGTAACGGATCCCTGTATAGTCACAGTATTATCACTCGGTTTAGATAATATAACTCGGTTGATTTGTAAACTCTCGACCGAAATTACACTGGAGCCTTATTTCTGAGTCAGAATTATACGTTCAAGCGTGGCCCGCTGAGGTGAGAGTGAGTTCATATGCATTTTCAAACACGTTTTGTCAGGTGTTTCATTTCATATATTTCAAATATGTCAATTTCAGAATGTAAGTTGATACAATTTTTGAACGTGGACAATGATATAGTTGTTATCATGTTTAACTCGTTTTTCTCTTCGCTTGCAAAGATTTTCTTTGCAAGCGATTTTCTCTTTTTTTTTGGAATTGTGTTTCCAAGTGTTATTCATCAATACATGCAAATAATGAGAAGGAAAAATGTATTCTGTTTATATAAATTCTTTGTTTTCTTGCTGAAAGCTCAGGTTGCAAATGCGCTATTCAGTTTCAGAATCTGAATACAAATACTGGAAATTTTTGTGCTGGTGCTCTTAAAATATGTTAACATTCGTCTGAGAGCTGCCTAGCCCACATCACGATTTTTCATTATTTTTTGATAAGTCATAGCATATATTTGTAGCAACCAGGATGTTAGCAGTGTGTTTATTGTGACCGATGTCATCACTGTTACTCTTATCTTTTATGGATCGCATGTAAATGTAATCGAGCTTTGTGACATCCTCTACTATATGACGTACTGCTGTGTAGACGACAATACCGCTGTGTTATTAGTGCAATTGCTGCACTGATAAAACGTAGTGAAAAAATTCGTAGTGACGAATACATCAACGTTTTTTTCCACAGTTCAATTTTAGTGCGCTTTTTTCAGAAAGTATCCTACCTACAACCAAATTGCATATTTAAATTTACATATATGCAATATATGACATGAATCAATTGACAGAAAATGTATGACAATGCACGTGATTCGCTCACACCTCAGTGGGCCACGCCTGTGCGAAAATGCCGGCTCAGATTTCAATTAACTGGCGATTAACACAACTCATTGAACATAATTCGGAACCGACTTAACTCTCACCTCTGAAACTCTGAGCTACTGCTTGAGCTTAAAATGAATTAAGTTAATCTTCGAAGAATCTGTCAATAAATAATATACATTTAAAATTACTTTTTAAAGAAAACACTTCTAAAGAATCCAGTGTCTCCAATGTTAAAGATTTACAATGAATTTCTCATTTTTTTTTGAATATTAAAAAAATTAATTTTTCATATTTTTTAATATATGAAATTTATTTCAAAATTATTTATTCTGTCAATTGATACATGCATTGCCTCTGACTACTTCACACAAGTGTGCAAAATTTCAGATCAATTGGACAGGTAAAAGTGTGTCAAATATCAATTATAAGATTTGTAGCTGACAAAATTATTTTTTCAATTTTTTAATATTGAAAAAAAAAAATTTAAATTTATAAAATCAATTATTTTGTCATTTGATTCATGCATTGTCTCCAAGTTTATGCAAGTGTGCAAAATTTCAGATCGATAGGATAAATAGAAGCGAGTTAAATTTCGATTATAAGATTTGTAGCAGACAGACAGATAAGAAGTGAAGTTAAAGAGAAGTGTTGTAAAACGACGCATAAATTATTATACATTGTTAGAAAAAACGGTGAAAAAACGGCCCCACTCGCGTTCTAGTGGCCGGTCGCCCCGTGAAAATAAACTGTTTCGCCGTTTTTATCAGTTGTTTTTACGGATTTCTAGTGTTAAATTAGAATAAAAACGGAGATACGGTGTTTCTTTTCATGAGCCGACCCGCCACTGAAACGCCGGTAATACCGTTAACGGTAATTTTTCTAATTGTGTAGGTAATAAATACATGTGCAATGAGGAATTAGGCTGCGTTAAAATCATTACATTAAAACTTTTCGGACATTCCCAATTTTGACCAGCTTTCTATTTGGCTTTTTTGCCTTTTTATATACGTACGTTCAAAGCCGAATTGTGATGAACCTTGCCTGTCGTGAAATATTGTTCTTTTATTTAAATGGGATGCAATGTGGACGAACAATTTTATTATGTGTTTTTTCTTTCACACGGTTTGAAATACATTTCCAAAATGTTTATAGAAACAATTATCGGATCTTATGTCCCGATCCAAACTAGCGCTTAGCCTGGCGATGTCTATATGATGGATAACCCGAGATTTCAGAGTACAGTCATCCCGAATCTCGCTTTCCACAATTGCATCAATTCGTTATCCCGAATCTTGTCATACCGAAACTTGCCACATTACATAGAACTTGATAATATACATATAAACTGTTTCATGAGTACAAGCATTATCCAAAATTATCGAGTCTTTCTCCTATCAAATATCAGACCTGGAAGTAAATGGGAAATCTATTATAAACGTTGATTTGAACGGGTCTCCCATTAAAAAAAGCTATTATTAGTTTTAAAATTATTTACTGATTCGGTACGAAGAGATTGTGGATAATGGTATACAAAAATTTCGAGGATTAATTATCGCGGGCGATGCAATCAGCCTGACAGTATTTTTTAGATAATTAGTGAAAACTGAATGGGAATTTGTTGTATTCCGCTAAAAATTTTTAAATAAAACAAATACTGCCGACGACGCTGTCTGAAATCTACTGAAGAAATACAATTATAGCTGCACTTTCTAAAACTTTTCCTCTACTAAAGCAAACAATATATTGATGCATTTACTTTTTTATTTTAACCGTTGTAACCAGCTTTTTATAACGGTATTTATGTCCTTTCATGAAATATTATCATAAAATGATACAGTTGGTAACAAAAGTTTTTTCTAATTATCGTTTTACAAATTAACCTACAGCATATCGAAATATATTAAAATATAAATGTCAGTATACACTAGAGTTGGCTTGAAGTAGATGTGCGTGCTACGACGCTCAAATAAAACGTGAGTTATTGAATTGTATTAACAAACTTAATAATCTATTATAGTATCAGAAACCAAATAACATCAACACCGCAACATGTTTTATTTGGGGCGTATTTTAATTAGCATCCTAGTGTTTGAATCTTTTCGGCCACCAATATATTTACTCCTTCTAAACTTTTCACTACGTCAAGCTTCATTTGAATATTTATAATACTGATTGTAAAAACCTGAAATCCCCACATACTCGAACGATATTTATTCCATAGCACTCCACAAAAAAGTTTATGGGAACACAATTAATGGCTCAGCTAGGAAGGCCTCTTGATCATTGCTTTGAACATTGATCGTACATGCAGTTAGCTGAATACTAAACATAAAATTAAAAAATACAACTGCAGTACTCGGGACTATTCAGATGGATCCATGTCTGGAATATTCCTGACCGCTTGGTATTTTGTTACCCCTATCACATCAGTGTTTTGTGTAATAAAATGCAGATTCAGTCAACGTGCATTTTCTAAACTTTTTGAGTTAATTTCTTCTATGTACAACTCTGAAGATATGGTCTCCTCCCGCTCTTATAAGTTCACTTCAAATTCCTGCCTAGTGATTAGTTTGACTGTTACTCGAGCAACCCACTTCAGTTTAATAATGAAAAACATAATAGATAAAACAGTTAAGAGCCAATTCGTGATTTCATATTTGATCGAATCTTTCTCTTACTACGTATTTTGGGCGTTGAATTTCACTTTGATTCTCAGCTTTAATTTTTTCATTGGCGTTCTCAAGGAAAATATAGAACAAACTTCCGCTAAACTTGCGGAACGTGGACCTTCGCTCCGTGCGCACGACGCATTGGCGCCAACGTATCGTGCGAGTCCCGGTTCTGTCACATCGTCCGCGTATGGAGAAGCCTCATGCGCCACTGAATTTCTTTTGGAAATAGAACACCAGCTTTTGCTCATTGACCAAGCCATCGAACTTATCACTAACGTGTATTCATGGATTCTTATTTTCCTGTCCATCAATTATCTCACCGATTTGTTCTTCGCAATTTACTTGCTGATGACCATGAAAGCTGATGACTCCATAACGACATACTTGGTCTACGTAACTGAGGCTCTTTGCTTCCTGTTTCTAATGCACAACCCAGCGGACGCGCTATCGGATGCTGTAAGTGGAATACCGGGCAACCGAGCTCACCGTTTACTCACTTGGTCTCAAGTGCATGAGTGTCTCCTAAAAACGGATAAACTTTTCGAATTTGAATCTGCAGTATGTCAGTTGTATGAATATGTTTATAAATGAATGCACACTCTATGAAATTGTATAGAATGTGCACCCCACCGCATTTCATTCACTCTTTACTCTCAAATTCTTTCTCAGGAAGAAGAGTTCATGGTGAATTTACGTATGTTCATATACCGCTTACCTCATGACCAGCGTTTGCAGGTAAATAGTGGAGGATGTAGTGAAGCTATCATTTGGCTGGTTTATTACTGCCTGGCATTCGTTTGGTACAAGTTGATAAAAAGTTCTTTATTTTATTCTGTACGGAAATTTCACCCGTCATTAAAAAACATGGTACATATGTAATCAATTTATTTTGCAGCCGAACACTGGCATCGTCCTCGCGCTGCAGAGGCCCCGCAAACTTTCGTTGTGTAACTTTGGCGCCATCGGCCGGAGCTCTTTCCTGAACGTGAGCTCTGAAAATAACAAAAAATTTATAGAGACGTGCACACTTTCTTACATCTGCCAGGCAGGTCACATTTTTACCGTCGCAGCAATATACCGGCATATGTTCTTAGCCGTTTTTCTCCACACTTAATAAATTTAAATTCTTTAGAGAGAATTCTTTAAATTTAAGATTTTTTTAGATTTTGAATTAAGATAAGGATTTAAATTCTTTTCTTGATAATTTTATTTAAATAATAAATTAAATTCTCCACACTTAAAATAAAAACGCTTCAAATATTCGTCGTATATTTCGTATTATTTCTCAATCGGTAAAAGCTTTTGTTATAGTGCCAAATGTCAACAGTCTCAATTTGATAGTAAAGTCTCATATGCCTATCACTGGAACAGAACGGTGGTTCGCGGGATAACCATGAAGTAATTTGAAGTATATACGTATGTAGAGCGGATATAACATAACATTTATTCCAGTAAAAAAAATTAGATATCACATCATGCTAAACTAATGTTTGAATAACGTGTTTACCAATGATATTACTTAATTACGCTTTGCTCCATTGAGTTTTTCCAATTGATAAGAGGATCGAAAATAATGATTTGAACTAAAGTTACGATTGCACTCGCTCGTAAATGCTCATCAATAGAGCACTACCCAGGTTCTGAAAGAAATTAATTTTTTTTTTCTAAACTTCTCCCTAAAATTTTTCTCTATACTTCTCCCTTTAAGTTAGATTTGGTCAAGAGCTTGGGCAAGCCTCTGTTATAACCAACAACCTGCACAATTAAGGGCCGAACTCGTGGAAAATGTGTCATTCCAAAAAGGAAACGGCACAAGTCAAATATCCCATCAGCATTTTCATTCATCACTATATACGTATTCAAGAAATTTACATATATATGCTTAGCTTGACTTGATTTAGGGTTTAAAAAGCCAAGTAGTTATAGATTAAAAAATGCTCAAGCAACTAAGATTCATCCATTATATATTACCTTTTCAACAAAGAAATAAATGCCGTCGATGTAAGTTCCATTCAAATTTCTAAGATTTATGAGGCTATCGTTACACTTTGAACAAAGATATTAATGCAGTATCCGATGTGCAGACGCTGGCATTCATGTTTTCGTACGTGGTAACGTGCATCCAGTTCAACGTCCCGCCTCCTCCTGCACAACCGACGACGCTGCCTGTGAACGCCACCAATTAAAGTACATATAACTAACCAATGTCATCAGGGATAAAATTTAATTAGAAAAAATGCCGTTTTACCTTGGTTATTCGCATTGATGAAGCGATGGCATCATTTTCGTTTAAGTTCATCAGAATATTTTGAGATTTAATTTAGTTATTACAGGATATTATAATTAATTAAACAAAATTTATGTCTCTATATTTTTATATTGACTTGAGAATTGTGAACTCATTGTAGGAATAGAAATCGGTTAAATCTACCAGAGGCAGTGCTTGTGGTCAATTCGTGGTAAAGTATTGACGTTTTTTTTACAAACCAACTTAGTGTTCAAGGAAAGATTTAAAATCCTATTTTAGTTACAAATTTAAATAGTTTTAATATATAAATATTCGCGTAATTAATGAATGCATATAAACACATCCATGCCACAACATTTCTTCTCGCTTCGAGTCACCGACATGTGGAACAGCCTCCCTGATAGCATCGTTGACGCTCCGAGTATGAACGCCTTCAAGAACAGACTAGACGAAGCTATGCAGGAGCATATGTTCAGTCTTAAAATGCCTAGCACCTTACGAGCCTTGCAATAAGTCCAGCAGCTATCTCAATCAATCGTCAGTTATGGAAAGATTGGTTTCATGAGGCTGGATCCCTTGTAGAATCAAGTCACGAAAAGTACAAGAATCGGCGACAGGCCATATGGGCCTATTTCTTCAGTGCCGACATTTCTATTCTATCCTATTCTAATGGTCAAGAAAGCGCTTATAAGGCATCATACTCCATTGAAACATTGCATTTTTTGGAGCACGGTCATGTCGGAAAGATATTTTTAGCTCATAACGGCCCTACAGAAGCATTTTTAACTATTCATGATTATTCCTATATCTTATTAGATAAAACGGGGGATTTCAGACACACTTCTTGCACTTATGACGTACGTATAAGGTACTGTATAAGCGATAAAAACAATTATCGAAAAATTAAGTTTAATATAGCGTTCCGAATTACGCTTTTATGAGTAACTAAATTATATATGTATACTACATGTTATCACCAATCACTGTGTTCTTTTTTTATATTCCGTATCAGTAAATTATTTAATTTTTATTTTTAGGTTCCTTATAAGTAAATTTCCGTACATACTCATCTAGTAAGTATGCAGAAGTGTGAAATATTTAGATGCTTAAAGTATAATTTTCCTACAGATGAAAATCGTGCTGCCTGCTATGTGTGCAATTCCTTTTCATTAATTGTGACATGCCAATATCTTATTGAAATCAAGTGCATTTCATAGGAACGGAGAAACTTTTATCAGGTCGGATGGGTTAGTCTTTAGTTCGGATATTTTCACTGGCACGAGGTATATTACTTATAATTGCTTCCCAAAAATGAACCTATACCCAAATTTAACGTATAACGTCACCATACCATCTGATTTACGGAGCCTTCACCTGGCTTATCGCATGCACATTTCTACAATACCTTTGAATTGCTACAAGTTCGTATCATGTCCAGTTCGTATCATGTCCATGAGCGAGTAACCAAATCTTCGTCCTGGAATCTTTTGAATCTCTTGAGTTTAGCGTAAACCGAATACCATGCAGGTATAGATTTATGGACTTGATCTATTTCTAGAAAATTGTGCAGGTATAATTGATAGATTATTGGTCTGACTGACTTATAAACAATTTCATAAATTTGAATAATTGAATAAAAAAAATCCATTAATGTTCGTTGAATTTTTACGGCCTATAATGCAATTATAATTACAACTACAAGATCAGCTTTATATATAGAAAATGGAATAAATAACGGCCATAGAAGATTGCTACGCGCCATGAAAAAGACTTCTTTGCATCGTTGTTCTTAGGCCCTCAAGTTCATGGGGTTCTATTAGGAACGTAAATATGTGGCTACGGATAATATACATCAAATTGTTGGAAGCGCGATTGGAAACGCCGGCGACATGAGCAACACAACGACCGAAGTTCAACTTATATGTGCATTGACCAGGACAAGAAAACCATTGCGACAAAATTCAACAACGTGATGAAAATAACCTGGTACTGCCTGATAAACGCTCTCTACCTCACCTGTTCCACCTACCTCATCGGTACTCGTGACTACTCAGTTGATACCATATGACTGGAATATTCTTAAGCGCTTGGTTTGTTGTTGACTCAGTAGCGGTAGTGTTTTGTGTTCCTAAATGCAAATTCAGTCAGCATATCTTTTCGGAAATTTTCGCGGCCTTCTCTCATATCACTTTTATTGAGAAGCCTATCTCGCATCGTTCACTCAAATTTACACCTGATTCGTTTTTTTTTGTTATTTTGTTTGCAACTCAGCCAAATGACTTGTATTTGTTAGTAACGGACCTCCAAAGTATGAAAAACGCAGGCATCCAAGCGCAGATAATTAAATTGATGGAGGCTTTGGCTTCCTTCGTCTGTTGGGCTGTCTTTCACTTTGATTCTTAGTTTAAATTTTTTCGTTGGCGTTCTTTAGAAAATTCTCGAGGGAAATTCCGCTCAACTTGCAGGACACGGCAATTCAGTCGGTAACCATGATACCGTGACGCAAATATACCACATAAATCCAGTCGTAGGAGCAGCACGACAGCTGAAGTCAGCTACCAATATTCGGAGAGATAGAACACCAGCTGCTGTTGATCGACCAAGCTATCGAGATTTTTACTCGCTTGTATTCGTGAATTCTTATTTTGCTGTCCATTGGTTACCACTCTGATCTTTGCTTCTCAATTTACTATTCGACGATGAGCAAACAGAACGATGGACGTGACATAACGCAGTATCTTGTCTACATTACTGAGGCTCACTGCGCTTCTTAATTGCTCTTGATACACAACCCTGGCGACGAGCTCACAGATGCGGTGGGTAGTTAAAATATTAGGTATATATATGGTTAAAATATTATGAATATTCGGGTGTACGACGACATAATATACGTGTTTAGAAAAATTTTCAACTTTCTCCTACCCATCGAATTCCGAGGAAGTGAATAAATGGAAGATATTCTATTTTAGACGAATACCCAGGGTTAAACTCGTAACGTTTCATTTAAACACGTAACCTACATTGCTTTTCAGTAGGAAAAGTTAATAGTGAATTTGCGGATGCTCATACAGCGCTTGCCCGATGACTAGCGCTTGCAGGTACTTAATATTCATAAAAAACTAACGAGGCTTTTACTAACTTTTCCTATTTCAGCTCAATATAGCTACTGAACGAAAATACAGTATAGTTATTTAAGTTAATTTATTCAATGACTAGGCATAGTATATTCGTTGATTTTTGCATTAATTTCTTTGTTGCAAAAATATAGGGAGATAAATACTTCTTATATACACTATAGCCGAAAACTTATTTCGTCATATTGGACTATTTAATTAACAACGATAATGAGATTATTTCCAGTCTAACACTGGCATCGTCCTCGCCCTGCAAAGGCCCTGCAAGCTGTCGCTGTGCAACTTCAGCACCATCGGCCGCAGTTCGTTCCTGAACGTGAGTTCAGAATAGCAATTTGCCCACATGACTCAGTGGATTATCGAATTCAACAGGGCCGAGGTGACATTATATATAATTCAGTTGTTAGGCCATTCACAGCTTGATAAATATTACAGTGGGCGATGAGTTTGACCGGCGCAAATAATGGCGAGAAATTGACAATGGGCAAAAGGTCTCAATAATTATTGTGTACTTCAGCTCGGAATTGATCTGTTATTTCTGATATTATTAGGCCTAATCTCTATTGGCAAGTCATCTTTTTAAACATTAAATATTCCTTTAGGCTTGTTCACAAATACTTGTGAGGATTTAGAGGCTGGTTAGCAAAGCTGGGAGTGAACAGTACGTACTTAACTCTGCCGAAAGAGAAAGAAAAAGCTGCATAGAATAATGGGGAACTGAGTTCATGCTTGAGATTATTCATGCAGTACGTAGAATACAGTATATGCTATTAAAAAACAAAATTTCATCAATCGGGGATATGCAGCAAAGCTTTTATATATTACTGTATTTATTTGAGTATAAATAAGCCAATTTTCTAAATAAACCAGTAAAAAAGCGCAAAAAATAGCAATTAATATTATTAAATCATGTTGTAAAAGTTTTCAAATGGTAGGCTAAGTCATGATGACGTTGATAAAACGCGAGCCGAACGAGACACGCCGGAGAGTGAAGTGCCGAGGAAGCCAACCCTGCATGATGATAAAACCCTGCATGATGATAAAACCCTGCATGATGATAAAACCCTGCATGATGATNCTGGAATGTTGTATAAAACGAAATTGTTGAATATCTCCAACATATGAATAGTAGAATGTTCATAAAATGGAGGCATATTTAAACATTAACAATAGAATGATTCAAACACCGGAAAATAGAAATATAGATTAAAACATTTAAGCACCTATGAGTGGACGTTTTCATTGGGGTCAAGGGTAGGCTATCTTACAAAGTTCAAGTTTTTTGAGTTAGAGGCTGGTAAACTGGCAACGTTTAGGTATTTTTTTCGTCAGGTGCTGGTCATCTCATGCGTTTTATGACTTATGTTCGTTTACAAATTAAAATCTATTGCGGGTCACATCGAAGCGTCACCTTGCAAAGTTCAGGCCTTTTTTGGACAAGGCCCAAGGGGTAGGAGCGGCGTGAGTTTTTATTTATAATTTTTATATAACTTTAATTGCCGTAATAATTTGAAAGCTCAACTGGCATCCGCTAACAAAATGTTTCCTCTCCATAGTCGTCTGTTAGTGAAATCATCTTTATAATTGAAATAAAATTAATTCATTATTCCAATTCAAATTAAAATTGAAATTAGTTATTGTGTTGTCTAAAAATGTTGTCAATGCTGCAGCAAATGTGATAATGTGCCTTAATGTGCGCAGAGATTGATTTGAATTCCAGTAAGATACCACTCAATATCAAACGTGTTCATTATATCTTCGTCTAATTATTCCATTCAAAACGTCTTGTATTGTTCCTAAATGTTTAACAAGCTGGACGATATACATAAAATAAACAAGTGGGCATTAACCCATAGTCTTTCAATATTTTTGTCATGAAATACTAGCATAATAAAATAACCTGCTCCTGTTACCTTCAAGTGTGAGCAAACAAACTTTTTTGTCGGCAGGCAGATGCTGACGATTGATGAATCTAAATTTTTTGATTCAATCATTCAACATTCATCAATAGATTGTGTTTCTGAAAGTAAATTCTGAAAGTAAGATTTGTGAACACCATGCACTTCCCATGCATTAACCAATTCATGACACATATAACTCGGGTGTATTTTGATTATAAAATTAATCTGCTTTCTAACATCGAAATGCATATGATAATTTTGAAAAGTGTCAGTAAATGAATGTATTTTCACTCTGCGCATTATTGCTTTCTCAAACGCTGCTGTCATTCTGTTACACAGCAATAACAGTGCTGGGTGTGGTCAGGATAACCAAGCAATAATAAAATTCAGCATAGAATTTCTAGCAAGCGTTGCAGCATTAAATTTAATTGTTAATAGTTTTTGTTCTATTTTGAACTGGAATTATTAACACTGAGAAAGAGAACGTGAGAATTGGAGACCATGTAATTGGAATTGATTTTCATGTAATAATCGCACATTCGACATGTGCAGAGCAGTTACGTGGCGTCCCGGTGCGACTTCGAAATTTCCGATTCTACTACTGGTCTTTCTGACTTCTGAATTTTAGAGTCCTATATATTTTACATATAGTATCAGGCACCTTACACGCGTGCTCCGTGGCTACATGAAAATTCATCGGGTGCGAATAACGTGCTTGTTTTGTGCGGCGATAAAGAATGAATCGCGTACATATAGTGCCGCTAATTTGCACTTCTGGGAGCGTAAATTGAGATAGGTTTGAATCGCGCAGCAAGGAGAAAATTTACCAGGAGAGGAATTGATAGTAAAAGATCTATGTTATAGAAAACGGTCAATTCTATTGGAGGCAGCCTTTTAGATATAATATATAAGCAGAGCTGGGCAGCGCTTCTTTGAAATGTAGCGGCCGCTACCGCTACATGCTCTGAATGTAGCGGGCGCTACTGCTACCGCTACACCGACTAGCTGTAGCGAGCGCTACCGCTACCGCTACAGTAAAATGTAGCGCCACTACATTAGCCGCTACAATTGCCAAAATTATTGGAAATTTCTAAATATTTATTGTTCTGCTATTGAGATTTACTCATAAACATTTAATTATAATAAAACATTTTCAAAACATATCAATGCAACTTTATTGAAATTAACCTAACCGAACTAGTACGCGTTAAATACAGTAAATAAAAGTTACAGGTTTTTTTATGTTTCATCTTCCCTACATGGATGTCTACTTTAATCTAATAATCTCAAAAATTATCCACATATACATTTGAAAAAATCAGTCTTTTATTTGTATATATATGTGAATTATTTTTCAGATTGGTATAGATTAAAGTAGTAGACATCCATGTAGGGAAGATGAAACATAAAAATAACTGTGTAAAAATAACTAAGCAAACTGAAACATGAACAAATACCTGTAAGTGGTATAACTGGTAACAACTTAATATAATAATAATAACAACTTAACAAGTAACAACTTACATCTTGACACTAGTTACAGGCTGAGGTTGACAACATTACACCGAAATCTTGCGTACAGTTTTATTCTGGAATTTATATTATGTATGTATCATGCTGGTTTTTAAATTATATTTAATACTATTAAGTAAAATCTAAAGGCTTTATCTATAAATGTAGCGGTAGCGCTGTAGCGGCAAAACCTCGTATCGCTACTTAAATATGTAGCGGGCGCTACCGCTACCGCTACATTGCCTTAAATGTAGCGCCGCTGTAGCGGCCCGACTTTCTGACTAGCTGTCGGTCTCGCTCTTCTTTTCTTTCCGACGCCTTAATCGGAGCTGAAATTGGACATGAGCCGGGTTCGGCTCACTCTTGATTGAGCCGCCTACCACAGCGGGCGTGACTGCTTGCGGTCGCCGGGTGTGGCTATACCTGGAGGATACTCAAGAGAGCCAACCTCAACGGTGACCCTTTGCTGACCCCTTACCTCGTCTGGACCTTATTGGCTACAAGAGTAATTACGATGTTCTGATTTGTGGCCGCAACGCCGTATCCATAGAATTCAGTTGCTTTGCGTTCGCTGCCGACGCTACCAGTGCTCCTAACCAAATGTTCGAGCGGGAACAGGAGACTTTGTCGGAGTTCGATAGCCGATGGGTGAAGACCATGGAACGTGCCCAACTGGGTCTACCACCGACGCTACCAATCATAGTCTACGATGTGATTTTTGTGCAAGAGTAAGATGTACCTATATTGTAAACTAGCCGAATGTATTATGTGAGTAATGTCAACTGCTAATAGTAGTTCTGCATTCACTTCGAACTATACTGTTATTGTCTTTGCCTGTAAAAAAATCAGGTCCCGCAGCTAGACGGTTGGGAAGAGACGTTTACTCTAGAAAAAACGGTTTGCCTAATTGTGTGGAGTCAGAAGAAAAGCCTTCAACCCAACAGAGGTGCCGTCGTTAACTGATGAATCACTTAGTTTGCACTGAAATCAAGCCAGGTTGTCTGAGCTAGTTCGGAAACTATGACGTATCTTATGGGAATATCCTATCATTGAGTTCATTTGTGACCTCTACATTTTGACGTTGACGTTCGCCACTGCAGCCAGCGTTTACACTTATTAATGTCTTGCGGTTATGAACAAATATTGCACCAATAAATGGTTCGGATGGATTTTGTACCAGCATGTCAGCGTTGCCTAGGGGTTAGTGTGAGAACTTGTTGGATTCTAGGTTAGGGTTTTTTGTGTACTAGTAAAAATTTATATATTGTGCTATAGGTATTACTGAATGGTGGCCAAGATTAGTGTAATATAAGCAGTTTTGCAGCTCGCGGTTCAGAGCATTTTTCAAGCTTTTCTTAATATACATTTATAACTCTGATTTTACTAACATTTGCCGATTTTTTCCCAATTGCGTTAATAAGTCTATTATCCCGTTGGGTAGAAAAGTATAATGCACCTCTCCCGCAACACCGCTACCGCCACCGCATACATGACCTTATGATGAGTTTTAGGACGTATTAGTCCACGGTCACGCTGATGCGCCGCCTTCGTCGTCCTCCGTCTCCGAGTCGTCGTCGGATGTAACGTTGGACGTCTTCCGTTTATTTGCCCTCATTTGGGCACGCTGATGCAAGATGCTGTTGCTTGTCACTTGCTGATGGTAGTTTCCCATTACTGGACAATCCGGGATCTTTCTCAACCACTTGTCCAGTTGTCTCTTGAATGTTGCAAGAGTTAACTCCCCTCCTCTCAGAGCTTTTGGTAAGACATTAAAGAGCCTCGGTCCTACCACGGACAGTGATCCTCACGAAGAGTCTGTACTCTGGCCGCGGCTCGGTTATTAAATGGGGGAATCCTGCACAGTCTCTCCCTTCTTTTATATGTCATTATTTCGTAAAGGTCTCACTCTCAAAGTTGGGAGCCAGTCCGTTTATCATCTTCCAAGTGTACAGTATGATATACCTTTCCCTTCTTCTCTCCAGTGAGTACAATTCCAGGTGTTTCAGCCTTCCCCAGTAGTTCAGGTTCAGCTCCCTCATGCCGCTGATCCTGTACGTGAAGGTCCGCTGCACTGCCTCCNAATTACGACATTTACGAAATTTGGAAGTATTAGTCTGGCCTGAACACTTCCAACTGACTTCCACACTTTTAGTGGCTTAATGAGTTCCCTGATCTACCACGATCACTTCACTGGATTCATAACACGTGAGCTCAGATTTGAGGATAGCACTAACAGCTCAAACTCAATACCGACGTAAAATCAGGCCCGCGGCAACAAATTCACGCGGAGCGACGCACGTCTTAACAGCACCACGGCTAGGAAGGAACTCCCACTCACTCCCACATAAGTACATGTAGCGCACTACTGCCCACCTCTGTATACAAGAATAAAATGGAACTAATTCTAATAGTACATAAACTAATTCTAATAGTGCAAAACTGTTATTACACTCTCACACATACAACCGTTGACAGTTTAACCTACAGGGCTTGCGTAAAAGTGTTTTTGTCCTTATCTAAATTAATAATAAACACTTAAAAACTAGATATGTAATTATGTCCCGTTTTCGTGTATATTTTTGCTGAACACTCGCGCTTATAGTTGGCTGTGTTGATCAAGCTTGCGCTATGGAGCTACATAGCGGAAAGGTTGATCGATACAGCTACAATTTAATTAAGTATTTCGAACGGGGATTGTAACACGAATTTGCCGAGGATAAAGTTCAAAGTGTATTTTGAAAGGTACTATGGTTGCATCTGTAAAATGAACGAACGGCTATAATACTAATTACATATAATACATATTGAGATGAATTATGGATAACTGAATCGACAAAGAAAGAAAATGTTAATCTATAAGTAGCTCGGATGGTTTGCGAAAAGGCTAGATATTCGAAAAAATTAATGAAACTGAAAACAGAGATAAATAGTGTCCCTAGAAAGCCTTGCATGAAAAAAAGAGAAATTAACGAACTTCAACTAAAATATCTTTATTAACCTTTTCGACTAAACAAATAATTTTTGTATAAGTGGTAGAGCATGGTAGCCATACCACCGATTATTTGTGTTATCGAGTACTCGAGTTTACTCTGTCAACACTAAGATATTAAGCGCATTTATGTTATTGATCATGCATGCTTGAAGATTCAAAAACTACTGAGATTATTTTATGCATTTATTTGCTAGGTGGCCATTGATTGTAAAACATTGAATTGCCAAGTCTAGGCCGAACTGTTTATTGTGCAGTAATAAAGCTAGTTCCACTGAGAGTCGACCAAAATATTCGAAATTATAAATTCAAAGTCGAGGAATATACCTATATGTTTTTCTTAATTTCAATGAGTGCCTGCAATTGTACAAGTCACAAGAGAACACAAGTAATATTATCTCTTAAAATTGTGGAGAGTTGATCAAAATACTGTAAAGTCAAGTCGCACGATTTTACTTACTTTACTGCAATATCTCAATAGAATCTATCGTTTCTATTATCTCTCAAATCCACATAAGTTTATATGACTCGCTCGTAATAACCTTGCCTTCAAAGCGGCAGTACCCTATTCGAAATCTTCGTACGTCACACTGTACTCACACATCCTATAATAGTTAAATCTCACGCTACAATTATCCGAACTCGTTCTCGCTCATTAAACTCATTGCTATAGTTATATCAACCAAATTCGTACGCAATTAAATTCTTGTAAACAATGGACTCAAACCACATTCGTACATCGTCAAACAATCGCTCGGTAATCTCGCGTAATTCTAAGTTAAAATGAACGCGACAACTTCTACACTTAACTACAAGTCAAAATACTGGGCATTAAAATTTCCTACTAAAATTTAATTCCTGAAAAGTTTCAATCCTGTGACATTGAGTTATAAACGCTTATTAAAAATTTGTGTCTACAATCGGTCCGCAAAAAAATTCTTCTCAGCAAAAAGAAAAAACATATCAGAAAATATATATTTGATAAAAATTTTCCGGGTGCGCACATAAAAAAAAATCATAACGAGAATATAATTTCGACAACTAGCAAAAAAAAAAAAAGAAATCACAACAAACGATAATTTTCTGAACGTGACACTATACCGTGCAAAAAAACGGTTTAGATGAATCACTAGAAAACACTACACACGTAAAAAAAATTCTGCCCGCCTGACCACCTTAAACTATGCATTATCTCTACAAATTATTTCGAATTATTCTTACACTTCGAACTTTTATGACAACATCTTTGTATTATAACATCGCATTGAATCAGACTCGCTGCACTATATATACGGTCAATAATTTTTTAGAGATACATCGCAATGTAATGATTTTGTTGCCATCACTATTGCATGAGAAAGAACAAGTTCTTCTCCAACAAATTCTGGCATAGTATCGAGGCAGGCAAAATTTCACACAGTGGCTCAAATAAATTTTCGGCAGAACTAAAAATGTCAGCATTAAAAACGGAATTTCTTCTATCAATCTAAACCTCTCAATGTACTTTGCCGCAAAACCTTCCAAACCCCACAATCCTGACGCCATGATTAAATAGGGGAAAATATAATTATATAATAAAAGAGAGACGTTTCTTATCGTCTCATATATTTTAATAGTTGGAGACTCATAGTGATTACTCCACCAATTTTACGTTACGTTCAGGTTCAGGTTCAAGATACCGGTATTCATTACTTATCGTTTTGTCAGGTGGTTTGCCGAGTGGCACTTG
>NW_025940687.1:0-6778 GCF_000764305.2 Hyalella azteca
GTGTGCGGCACTGCAGTGTGCGCACATTGCAGCTTGTTGTGTGCGGCACTGCAGTGTGCGCCCATTGTAGCTTGTTGTGTGCATTACTGTGTCCTGTGTGCATTGCTGTTTGTGTCCATTGCAGCTTGCTGTGTGCGGCACATTCGGTGATGCGCACCGAATACATACAGCGTATGTATTACATACGCTGTATTCGGTGATGCGCACTGAATACATACAGCGTGCATACAGCGCACGCAGCTGTGTTGAAAGCGAATCAGCCGAAAAAACGAATCCTTCCTAATTAAATTGGTAACCGCAAGGGGCGTCAAGAAAAGATCTGGTGTTTACTGCTGCTGCTCAATTGCGTGGTTATTGTCAAATGTTCTAGCAAGTGCCAATGGAATGAAAGGCTTTTATTGCTTTGTAACTATTGCCATTTCATGTCAACAGTATTACATTTTCTGGATCATATTTGTATATACTTATAGGTTCGATAACTTTGATAAACTAACAGGTTATAATGATCATTATAATGTTCGTTTCCTCTTACGCCAAACAACTAATACTCTTCCATTGTATACAATACACTGGACCATTGCAAAAGAAATGATCGAAGTTTTCGGTCGAAATTTTGCATCTCTTAATTAACGTAGCCGCATCAGCCAAAGATGCCAAAGAATTTTTTTCCCTCAAACTTTATTTCTAAATCACTCAAACCCTCAACCCTCAATTTTGCTCATTAAAAATTTATTATGGAGAGATGCTTAGCGAACAAAAGTTTTTAATTTGCATTAAGATATGCATGCTAAGTTATAGCAGTTACATATGTGTATGCTCAATTTAGATAAATAACTGTTTTGGCACTTATATTCGTGTTTCAACGATAGTAACAATTCCAATCACTAAGATTCGTGAAAGTTGAGACAATCTGATCAGACGAGACTACATCTGCTTTTGATTTAACATGAATTCAACGTCAGTAAATTCTTGTTGAAGCAAATTCCGTTCATTTCAATCATGTTACAAAACTCAATATATTGAAGGCATCTTAGTAACGTGATGATATAACACGTATATATATATATATATATATAGTTGATGCCAGGATATTTTAGCCTTCGATTTACTGTGCCATATAATTTTTGATTGTCTAACATATGGCTTTAACTTGTGAAACTTTATAAGCCTCATTATAAAGATCAACCTCAATGTACGAGGATCGGGTTAAACCCATTGCCGACAGTATAAAGTTGAGGATTGAGCTAGGAACATAAAATGCGTAGGCATGAGCAATGAACGTGTACACAAGTAAAGAGTACACGTCAGTTTAAACAGGATAGCTGAAATGTTTGAGTGAGCTAAGTTAGATACATGAGCTCCTGTAAGACATCACTTAATGAATTTAATTAAGCGGCATCAACTTTATAATATTGAACTGCTAAAAACTTAATTACTTCCAAATAGTTTTCTATAAATATGTTATTCCACGATCCATATACTGTTTTAGGCATTAACCACTATAACACTAAATTTATATTATTATGAAACACTAACTTTGTATAAAAAAATTTTTGTTAGGATATGTAAACATTTTTTCGTAATTTCTGATCCTGCGAGGGTAACGTAAGCCGATGAGGTATCGAATTGATAGCTTGTCATTAAGTACGCGATCCGTATGTCAAGCAGTTCCAAAATCTTGGTGGAGCTTTTTTTCATTTCAATCCATTTTTGACCAAGATGTCACAGAAATACAAGATGTCAAAGATATAGCCTCTAAGCTCACTCAAACATTCCAGCTACGATCATCCAAATTAAAATTTTTTCTGTTTAAATTGACCTGTACACTGTACAAGTAAGTGTGCATGTTCATTGTTCACGCCTATACGCAATATCAGATCCTGGCTTAAGCCTTACAATTCGTTGCAGGGCTCAAATTTTTACTATCAGCAATCAGCATCGCTTCTGCATGAAAAATGAACCGTGTCGTTCATAGTCCTAATTAATTTTATTTAAAATCAGTATCGACAAATTTTAGTGCATGCATGATTTAGGTTGAATTATGTTGTATTCATGACCCAGAAAGGATTGAACGAGCTGTTGATCTGCATGAAGTTTTCTGGAATTCTATGAGTCATTTATTGCGTTTCAAATAATCGTCTAAATTATGTAACGAGTAAAGTTTCCGATTTTTTCAATCATGCTCATTCCTAGGATAAGATTTGCTTTATTTGTCGCTACAAAAATAACAAAATTAAAATAAGAATGTCTTTAGCATGATTTTTGCATTATTTTCATACAAGAGTCGACTAAATGGAGTATTCCCTTGTCGTAATAACTCCGAGAAATGATATGTAACGACTACTTTTTACGTTCCAGATGTCTGCATTCTGGCAGTTCGTCCTAACAGTTGCTTGCATCTCAAACCTTTTATCGGGCTCTAATGTCATCTACTACAGAAACGAAAAGAGCAAATTTAATGGTCAAACCTCGCACTGGGAAACAAAATATGACAAAATTGTCCCCTACTCACCTACGGGAAATGATACAGAGCTCCCATACTCGGCCCTTCCCAAGAAAGCAAGACTCGCATCATACAAGCACTCCTTGAAAATTGCAACTCCAAGCAAACAATGGCCCCTGGCACCACCCAACAGATTAAATTTTTCGACTGACTCTTCACATGTAGTACACTTTGAAAGTGACTTCTCATCCCAGATCAATGACGACTCTGGCAGATTTTTTAATGTATCTTATTTTGGGAATACCTCATTAGCAATTGCGCCCCTGAACAAGCTTCGACATGACACTTCCAACTATGACGCATACGAAGCTGCACGTCATCGACAGCTGTTACGGCATACCCTGGAGGGTCTGACTTCACTTATGTTGAAGTTAAACATTTTAGGCAAATGCTCAGTCTTCACAGTTGATGAAGTTAAGAATTCAACAACAGAAGTAATCGATCATATTTTCGTAAACCGTTTAGACAATGACATGAACAGTTCCAACAACATTTGGAAAGCAAGGAAACACCCATTGCGCAGGGCATTGAGTAGATTAGTAACAGCTAATTGGAATGAAATGGAAAGTTGCGATCATAGCGTTTATATCTTGTCAATAAGAGAGGAACACGATGCAATCATCAACAAACTAGACGACGATTTAAAAGCTTTCTTTTTCAAGCAGATTCATCCATTATTTCAGTACATGGAGTCGGGAGGTTATACAAATTTTGAAAAGCTAATGCCGATTGCTGATTTTATTTGCGAGAAAACTCTTTCCCTGAAAGACTCAGAAGCAGAGCAGTGCGAAGAAGACTTTTTGTCACTTACAACCAAAGTCTTAGGTGAGAACTTTGATGGCGATTTTTTTCAAGACCAGTCGAAACGCTTAAAGCGATTTGTTGACTATATCGACGACCCGAGAGACGCACTGGAAATAAGTTCCTACAGTGGCTATGAAGACCCGGGAAAAGCACTGGAAAGAAGTTCCTACAGTGGCTATGAAGACCCGGGAAAAGCACTGGAAAGAAGTTAAAGTCTTAATTTATGTGATAAAAGAACAATAAAGTATTTTAGTATGACCGTTGGTTTCTGATCATTGAACCTGTGGGCTGCCACAATACTCAAGACAACAAGAGCTCACAACTATCATGGTTAATAAATTTCGCGAAATTTATGTTAACAAATTCTGCGGAAAATTTGCGGTCGATATAAAAATTTGAAAATCCTGCTAAATGCTGCCCAATTTCTGTCAATGTTGGCAGAAACATTTGGAAGTTCGAGTCCGCTCTTTCGGGCCTCTCTGCAACGGAAAATCAAGTCAAAACGAAGGAGCACTTACTTATGTTAAAGTTGAACTTTAACATTGACTTTCAAATGACAAAGTTGTGAGGACTTTAGCCCTATGTTACAAGTTTTTAAATTCATACGTGAGTCTCTCATAGGATTGCTTATGTTTTACATGAAATCAATCATTGATTTTAAACTGATGTAACTTTTTAACATTGTTTTCTAATAATTACCAAGAACTTCACAGTTTCTGAGAAGTATTCTTTTATTAATTCCTCCTATACAGTCAGAGTAACTCGCATTAAATTTTTGGCAAATTCTCTGAAGCTGATTGAAATTCATACATTGCTATGTAAATAGATTTTCTTATATGCTAAGAAGATTCCAAGTGTTAAAAACTGTATACACTTGTTGACACACTAATTAAATTTATTAATTTAACTCAAGACATACTACCAGTTACCGTATGCATGTTCTCGCAACTTTCGTGGAGCTTCTAATTTTGCTCCAACTTATTTATTTATTTATATAGTGGCAGTGTGCACATTATTTTATTATCCATTTTCAGAGGAATATTATGAAAGAAAGCTTTCCATCGAACATGTTTTTGTAATCGTCGCTAACCTATGAAGCATATACCATAAAAGACAAATGAACTTGTAACTGTTTCATTATAAACATACAGCCCGACGCAAAAGGTTAGCCCCACCCCTTTAAAACTTCACATCGAGTTTTGCGAGTTTTATTGTGCAAATTGTGGCAAACGACTCGTCTTGGTCTCAGTAATCAAAATACAATAGACTGTAGCGAAAATGCAATTAGTAACGGAGAAAATGAAAAACACATGTTTTTGCACCGACGCAAAAGGTTAGCCCCACTTTGTACATTTTGACATTTTAGGCAAAACAAAATATACGTCAGCTGCAAAACTAAAAGTTATTTACCGATATGCTTCCCGTTGGCTTTGTAGACATCCAAGCACCGCTTTTTCATGCCCTGAGACAATCTACGGAGGTAGTTGGGGCCCAGATTGGACCAGGCGGCTTGAATGGCCAACTCGAGTTCTTCCTTTGTGTCATACTGCTTCCAGCAGGCTTAGACGATCCCAGCCATGTACCCCCAGACGTTCTCAATGGGATTCAGATCGGGGGACTTGGCTGGCCAGTCCATAACCCGGATTTTGGCACGCTTGAAGAAGGCCTTGGTCGTGCGCGCCGTATGGATTGAGGCATTATCTTGTTGGAAGATGGCGCCGCGGCGAATTTTGTGGCAGATGACGGGAAGTAGATGGTCCTCGAGCGTTTGGACATAGTCGTCCGCGCACTGGTTGCCTTCGAGGAAGACGAGCTCGCTCGTCCCGTTTGCATAAAAGGCCCTCCACACCATTACACTGCCCCGCCATTTTGGCGGCTAAAAGCTGCCTTTGGATCATTCCTGCGGCAATGCCAGTAGTACTTCAGACCATCTGGGCCATCCAAATTCCATTTCTTCTAATCAGAGAAGATGGTTTTGGCCCAGGTGTCATCACTAGTACTTGCATACTTAGTGCCCCCAGGCGACCCTGGCATGCTTGTGAACCTCGGTCAATTGGGGGGCCTTGTTCATCTTCACGTATTGGAAGATGCCGGAGGACGCGAGGGTGTGAGAGACGGTGGACTTGGAGACATTGAGCTTCAACTTTTGGACTTGTTTGGGCGCGCTCAAGTCGCCGGGCACCGCAACTCGGAAGAGGCGACGCGTGTCACGGGCCGACATCTTCTTGGAGCGGCCTTTGGAGTGCCAATTTCCGTAGTTCACGGGGTCCTTGAGATAGTTGGAGATGGCTTTGCGGCTACACCCCACTTGTGCCTCCATTTGACGCAGGCTAGGGCCCTCGCCCTCAGGCAGCGCCATCAGGGCTTGAATGGCACCTTTCTGAAACTCAGTTAGAGGCTTTCCCGCGCCCATTTCTTGCCTAGGTGAGCATAAGATCCGTGCACAACTACTACGCTATGAACGCACCCTTTGCAGCGAGCTACGCTGCGTCCTGTCCGAAAGAGCGCCAAACTTGCAAAGTGGGGCTAACCTTTTGCGTCGGTGCAAAAACACGGACCGCTTGATTCTTCCGCCAGTAATTAACTTCTTCACAAAATTTTACCTGCTATAGATTGCAGAGTGCAAGACAAATCGTTTGCCACCATTTGCACGTTAAAACTAGCAAAACTCGATGTGTTATGATGTTTTAAAGGGGTGGGGCTAACCTTTTGCGTCGGGCTGTAATTGACAATTAGATTATGCTGATCAACGTTAGCTCCGACATGTGAGTAATTAGAGCGCAGGCACAGCGGTGATCCCACCATTAAGCTACGAAGTGCCAAGTCACGGCTCTACTCATTACAGTTTCCTTTTCATATTAAACTAATTATAATTTAAGTTCTAATTCATCTGAATTTGTATCATCCCTCATGCATAACACCCCATGGTTCCTTTATATAAATTTCTTATCGTTCAGTTAATTGAAATGAAAGCAGATCGAGGAGTTTACATTGTTTTAACACTCATTGATTTAATCTTTCGGTTTTTTGAGAAACTTTACTTATGAAAATCTGTTGAGCCACTTAAGCTTTTGAGGGAGGAATATACAAAAGGCAATATTTTCATTGTATCGTCTCAAAATATATGTTCAGCTATATCTTCATTGTATCGTCTCAAGATATATGTTCAGCTATATCTCCATTGTATCGTCTCAAGATATATGTTCAGCTATATCTCCATTGTATCGTCTCAAAATGTATGTTCAGCTACATCTTCATTGTATCGTCTCATAATATATGTTCAGCTATAAATCAGTGGTTCCCAAAGTGGGCGATATCGCCCCCCTAGGGGCGGTGGAAAGATTTTGGGGGGCGGTACGGAAAAAGAGGGCGTTTGGGGGGCGATAAGGGGGCGACAGACCGAAGTTAAAGTCAGAAGTTTCAACGTTTGTTTGACAATTTGTACACAACACGTGCAGCACATCGTGACTC
>NW_025940687.1:7199-35932 GCF_000764305.2 Hyalella azteca
ATGTATACTGACTCCATTTAAATATTTTTTTTATCAGTGTATGAAGGCAGGAAAATGGTACCTACTTTCTGTCTCTTATACACATCTAGATGTGTATAAGAGACAAGTCTATGGTTCTGACCAAGGACTACTACACACATTGTAATACTATTGTATGAAACAATTATGGGCATATCATTTGTTGATGCCACTAAAACAACAGCATTTTCATAGTGTAGGCGATCGCCTCTGCTAGCAGAGGCTGGACATAGGCTATGCATGTCCTGTGTGTAGTAGTCCTTGGTGTTCAGCTATATCTTCATTGTATCGTCTCAAAATATGTGTTCAGCTATATCTTCACTGTATCGTCTCAAAATATAAAGGCCGCGTGCGCACAGAGGAATGCGATGGATCGAAGTATTGCGAAGTATTGGAATATTATTTTAGCCCAAATCTATTTAATTCAAACGTCATGTATTTACTTTTCCTTAAAAACTGGAACGTCTTCGTAAATATTCTTGAAACCGCAATGGCAAGAAGTTTGTTGTAACAAATTTTCTATTTTTAAATTGTCATATTTCTTTAGTAGTAATTAATCCATTAATTTCGATTCAGCAGCTTAAAATTTTCTACTGACAGTTTCAAACGGTAGTTTTCATTCCGGTTTCATTGGTGTGCTTTCGCTATATTATGACAGAGCATTAAAATCGGCTATAAATATTTAAGAATTCAGAACTTCAGCATTGAGAGCACAGTGAAATCTGTGGTTTCCGGCTAACAAGCTTAGCAAATTTTTCATCGTAAAATTCTTTTTTCTGTAGTTACGAAATTTTGACTCAAATTTAGAGAGCTATAATTACTTGGAAAGCTTAGTGTTTATATGGGAAGTGTTGGAAAGTGGACGTACCAAAAATGCGCTGCGAACAAGTTTTGTGCGTGGCAAGATCGGCTTTTGATCTTGCGAGATAATTCCTCGCACTCCCGTTATTGTTCTAGTCAAGCAGGACAAACACCTGCTCGACCACGACCGGTGCAACAAGAATCGATGCCCACCTCACTTCAGGTTTACTGGCAGTCAACGAAGTCCACAGGCCGGTATAGAAGATAGATTGGTTATTCCAGACTGGTTATTCATGGGCTTGTTTCAGCCTGTATGACCTGAAGAAAATCATTAACCTCCGTAATACGAAGATGCTTGTCTGAAAACCTAAATTGATGCCGGAGCTCGTGCACCCATGGCAATTGATGAGCTTGAGTTGTACACTGCCGGGCACCTAAGTTGATTCTCGCTCCTAGTAAAATTGCTTCGTTTTTTTCTCTCTCTTTTAAAGAACTGTGTATATATAGTTCAACTTTACCTTTTTAATATTAATTTGCAGCATATCTTTAGCGCAGTCGCAGATTTTCCCACCCATTTTTCGTAGTCACATTTACACAATAGCAATATGAATGAAGAAGGATAGAAAAAATAGCATACTATTTGATCAATGATTCAATATCTTCTGCTGTAAAAGTATTAATTAGCCTTATTAATTAATAAGGCTAAGCTCAATTCATCACTTGATGCACTTCCAAGTCTGAATTAATAGTCTTGCTTCGATTTAACTGGGCAAGCTGTTGTAATTATAACGCAAGCATCAGAGAACACATGTAGTATGGCCCTACAATATTAGTCAGTAGAAGGTTCTGGTTTCATGGAAAGATTTTGCTCCTGCCCCTGCCTGCATAAGCCGGGCCGTAAACCTGGTATTAATTATAGCAACTTATATCAATAGTCTGCTATAATCGCAAGGTCACAAAGGATTTAAAAACAAAGAAAACGACAAGTAAATTTGTCATATCTTTACGAAAACCATATCGTGGGGAAATGGCTCATTTAATTGACGTTAGTCTTGCTTTTAAATCCTTAATTACAACAAGTTTCAACATATATTAACAAAGGCTGAGATAATCAGAAAAAAAGGCCGTGAGAGTAGAATCAGTAGATCTTGATCATCTCCACACGCCCTGCAGAATATTTTTTTCTTTTCATCATTGTGCAAGAAAGTCTGAGAAATTTGGCTCTTTCTCGTAGTACCAGTGTTGCATAAGTGGAATTAGATGCTATCGTAATCCAAGTCTCAAACCAAAATCTCATTGGAACTAAGTGACAATTGAAATCAGCAGTAAGACTATAAGAAAAACAAAGGGCTTCCAAACATTCCACATTTTGACCGCTTATGTCATTTTTGTAACGAGCCTAAAACAAAACGGCTCGGTGTGCAAACACAAAGTTTCAACAGGAATATTCCTCAAACTATGTTGCGGTTAGGAACTGTGGGTGCCTCCACAAGTTCCTCCTGACACTCTTCAAACAGGGTCAACAATGCCTGATCTTCTTGTCGAGCAACTTCACCGTTAGCTTGGTGATTATAGTAAGGTTAAAGCTGTAATTACCCGTGCTCGCATTTTCACGTACGAATTCGTCTGTTGTTTCAATCGCAGAGCTCATCGATCATTGATATTAATTCCAACACATTCACGTAGCTGTTGCTAATCGTATAATTAGCTCAATTTTGGCCAATTTAATTACAATCTTCTAATCATAGGCGACCACGTAAAACTCTGCCCACATCCAACTAAACATCAACAGCAGTCTCAGCTCGAACATTCTTCAAATCTCTTCTTTAACTAAGTACAAAAAAATCCAATTTAAAATTGGACAAATATTTTTTTTAATCAGCAATTCGTCAAGACGAAACGCAGGAACAGTATGATAAATACAAACTAAATAATTATTTCTTCACTTTGCGTGATTCTCCAAATTTAGGTATAGGCGATTCTGAAATAAGGCACTTCTGCGTCAAATAATACTTCAATAATTCTGCATCACGAGACCTCAAATAACTTCGTGCAGGTCTGGTCAAAGCGGGCGGTTCGACGCGCCGCATTAACTGCCAAGAAATTAACGATTTTACATAATCGTCAATACCGATAATCTCGCAACAGCACTCAAATCACCGTCTTGCAATAGAAACAATAATTTTTAAAGATAACTGAACAACATTTTTCTTGCGCGATGAAAACAACTTCGTAGTCTTCATGAGGTTATCGAACTTTTCTAATCATAGTTCTGACCAGTGTTGTTAGTGGTGAGCAGCGAGGTGAATGCAGTATCTGCCGAGTTGCGGCTAATATGTCATTGACGGTAGGCTGTTTAATTACTCGGAGTGGAGCGTTTATTCAACTTTTTTTTAATTCGGTTCCACAACAGTGCGGGAAACTTGTGTATGTGTATGAAAACGATGAGTACATAATTTTAAATCCCTAGATTAATTTTTTCATGGTTCAACACTTAGCTATTTGTTTTTACATAAGCTATATAGTTCGTAATTCAATATCTAGTTAAAAATAGATAGAAAATAAAGTTCGGATAACTTATGACTGAACAATTATTTAAGTTACAATTATAATAGTGTGAAGATGATTACACAAAGCTCTAGCAAATGAAAGATAATGATGGTTTTTACCTATTGTGGCCCTGAAGTGACCAAAAGTATTGTTTTTGGGTAAATTCTCTAATATTGAGAGCACAATGAAATCTGTGGTTTCCGGCTAACAAGCTGTGAAAATTTTTCATCGTTGGGAGAGAAGTTATGTAAAATGTTCTGTAATGTTATGTAGGAGTAAATGTTTTTATTTTTTGTCGAAAAAACGTGTTTTTTCAAGTTTTTTTTTTGTTTGTTTTATTTCACTATTTTTAGTTTTGTAAAAACCAGAAAAAAGTGGTTTTTAAAAATATTTTTTATATGTATTTATTTTCTACTTTTTAATTAGCAATTTAAGCAATTCAAATCAATTTCCAGGATTGGCAAGTGTGGATATTCGAGAAAAAACTCAATTCAAAACCGTGAATTTTTAGTGTTTTTTTTATTTTTTTATTTAAAAAAACAATTTTTAAATTATTGTTTCTGATGATCAAATCTTGAATTGTTAGGCAGCATAAACATGCATGCCAAATTTCAAGTTTCTATGATATTCAGAAGAGCTCTAAATTAAGGTCTGAATTTTTGATGACAGACAGACAGACAGACACGAAACGAAGCTAAGAATAAAAAAAACAAATAAAAAAACTTTAAAAAACCACGTTTTCTTAACGGACAAAAAAGAAAAACATTTACTCTTACATAACATTACATAACATTTTACATAACTTAAATATACCTATTGTGGCCCTCAAGTAAACAAAAGTATTATTTTGTGGGTAAATTCTCGAATATTTACATATCATATGTGAGCTTTAACCTTCATATTTTCTTGTGATTCTCTAATGATGAAGATATTAATGTAGAGATTTGAAACTTGGAACATTTCTAGTTGGATTTCTGGGATAATTTTTCATATTTTTTAAATGAGATTTTTTGGGAATTGGATTTTTTTATATTTTTTCATATGGGATTTTTCATATTTTTCATTTTTTTCATATATTTTAAATGGGTCACGAATCATGAAGGGATCAACCTAGGGATTCAAAATTTTGCATGCATCTTTTTTTTGCTCAAACACAACTTTAATTCCGCGCTACTGTGAAGTCGAACTCCAAAAAGTTCAAAAAGCTCTCGACCCAACTGTTTAACCCTAATGCTACAACATGAACAAATAAAAAAACTATAGAGGTAACTCGGTTTTGTCAGAGCCATATTCTATGGCCACTAAATCATTCACATTATTTTGCCTGACATTTTTTTATTGAAAGGGATTTCATTATAATTAATGTTATCTGAAAACAAGTCCATCCCAATCAGATATGATTTGATATGAGTTATGCTATTGCAACTTTAAAACATTACAAAATACACATTTAATGAATGTTCTGGAGAAAATGAAATAGGAACAAAAAAAAACAGATTTTAATGAAAGAGGAAAAAAAGTGAAAACCACGAAAATCGAGTAATTTTAATGCCGAGTGTCAAGCACTGCTACACCAGAAGTTAACGCTAATAGTTCCAGAAGGTGCGTTGATTACTGAAATAGGTTAATTCCGAATCGAATTTCTATAAGACGCACCTGCAGAAAGTCTGTAAAATACGCAGGAAAGTGATAGAAAATAAAAAAACTATTAATTAAATAAAGCAGCTGACTAACGGCGTGTAGCAAGCAGCAGCTGAGGAGAAAATAGCAGCTTCCGTTCAACTCGTTTATGGTCGCCGACAAATTAACGTCGAGTTATCATGCATGATTTTTTCACAAATTTTAAGTTGTCCTTCGATATACGGAACTCTTCAATGTTTGGTCTGAAAATTTCTTTAGAAACGTAGCTGCATAGCCAAATCAGAGAGTCAGACTGCAAGATAACGCTTATACTCAAATTGACTTAATTCAGTGGTTCCCAAACTTTTTCAGCCTGGCGCCACCTTTGGCTCCCCAGTGATTCTCTAGCGCACCCCCCCACTCGACAGACACGTATAAAAACAAACGCCTCTGTCCTGATATTTAGTAAGCTGCAATTTTAAAAGAGAAAGGTAAAACACAAGTTTGTATTTCACAAATAGAGCCCCATTTAGTAAACTAATATATTTTTACAGTTTAAACTGTTTCACCACTAGAAATTCAAGACGGCTCGGACAAATTTACGGCCGGACTCGTGGCCGGTCTCGCAGCCGGTCTCACGGCCAATCTCCAAATTCAGTGACCAAGGAATATCTCCCAATCTAATGAACGCAGCTCGATAAAGCTTTGAACACGTATTCATTAGGACCTAACGATGGTGTTTAGCTCGTGAAAAATTTTTAAATTTCACCTTCATTTGGGAGTTATACGGCGATACGGGCCGAAATTCGCCGTGATCAAAGAATTTCTTTCAAATTACTGAACAGATTCGAACGAAATTTTGAATATAAATTCCTAACTGCCAAACGGCGATTTTTAGCTCTTGAAAATTTATTTGATTCGCAGTCATGTTCTACACATGTTGTGTACAAATCGTCAAACAAACGTACGAACTTCTGACTTCGACTTCGCGGACTGCCGCCTCCCAACCGCCCTTTTCTTCCTCACCGCTCCCCCAGATCTTTCCACCGCCCCCAGGGGAGCGATATCGCCCACTTTGGGAACCACTGACTTAATCGATGAAATGCGTCAATAGTAATAACTTACATTTCTCTTATGTTACCTCTTTGTATGCATACCGTCTGTTAAATCAATCACTCTAGGCTTCGAGATCTGTTCAACCATACGCTGAAATAAAGAAATATTCTTTTCTTTATTGTTGCCTCTTTCAATACAAATTTCATAGTACATAGAAATAAATTTCCATGTACTTGTCAATTAATGATACAAATGTTTGCCCCCGTTTGAATCCACGTAGTATAACTGAATACATTGAATAATATAAGTTCTTGCATCAACATGTAAGATGTAATATATCATGAGTAAGAGTATTCAATCTATAAGCTAATAAATAAATAATAGGTGTGTGCCAACAGTATTTTGCTAGGGGACTGTTCGTCAGAAGTCACATATTCATTTTACAATTACGGGAAGTTCGGGATCAGGACGCAGGTTGTTATCGGTGGTTATATATAAGTAAATTGGGCAATAATGACATTATGCCTAGGCTCCAAAAAAATCGTCGAATCTCGCGTATCATATTCCATAGTTTCTATTAAATTCTATTCCTATTAATATAATAATATTAATATATTAACATTTCTGACTGAAAATTTACAATTTGTCACCACGTTACATTCCTACTCAAAATATATATTATCTTAATTTATGAAATGAGCATCTTATTTCCTATACGTATTTTGAACTAATTTTGCACGCTGTTGAATATTTCTTTCAATAAACGTATTTCGTGATAACAAGAAAGTTCTGCTACTCTTATAATCATTTTAAATTGAGTCAAAGCCTCGCGAACGTTGTCCAATTTATTGATATCTCTTTCTAAATAAATAAACTTATAATACTACGTTGTAACGGCCAGGTACGTATAACGGCCAGGTGCTTTACACAAGATTACTGAAAACAAACAACATCGCAGAGCAGCGGTAATCACCGCGGTATGTCCGAGATATAAGCAAGCGAGCAGGAGTTTTGCTTTCGTTTACAGCGCATCTTGACGCCGCGCTGCCGGCCGCGCCTCACGTCGTCCAGGAGCTGCAGAGAACCCGAGTCCCCGAGCACGTGGGCGAACCCGGCGCTGGGGGGAGAAGCGCAACACGTGAGTAACAAGTGAGTAGCAAACGCTGGGGGGAGAAGAGTAACAAGTGAGGGAACAAATAAAAATGATTAGCAGAAACTGGGGAGAGAAGAGTAACACGTGAGTAACCAGTGAGGGAACAAGTGAGTAGCAGGCGGTAGGGAGAGAGAACTGATTATTTCCCAGCGCTGTGGGAAAAGCATTCGAGTATCTAACAGTGTAAGGGGACGAACTCGTGATTTAAAAGAGTTGTAAACGAGATTAAGTCCCGTATAAGTAAGTACCGGTTGTTATATAAGAACTCGGTGGTGTGGGCAGACGAGAACATAACAGAACAAAGTGCGGTTGTGCTAAGAACACAGGAATATTCAGTGCTGCTGAGTGAAGAACACTCGAGTTCCTTGTGCTGTGGTTACTTAGAGCGTTTGTTCGTCTTTATTCTGTTAGAGAAGAAAAGAAATGACACAAATATTACAGATTAAGTGCATTCCCAGTCAAGCAGCATTGTGGGCAACGAAGTCGATTATTGCGGGTTATGTCATAACGCGGAAGATCCACCCGCCCCCTGGCCCCTCCTCCCCCACGTGGCCGCTGCCCCCCTCCTCCCCTCCGCCAGTGCTGTTCGTGGAGGGGGCGGATGAGGGGTCCTGGGGGGCTGTGGCCCAAACCATCACCTCCCTCGCCCCCCCTGGCAAGAGGTGCGTAGCCCCCCGACCCCCGCGGGGGGAAATAGAGTCTTGGGGAATACACCCCCGACCCCCGCGGGGGGAAATAGAGTCTTGGGGAATACATCCATGTGGGGAATTATATGGGGAATACATCACATCCCATCCATACATCCATATTCCCCTATGGAATACATCCATAGTCCTTGGGGAATACAAATCCATTTGTTATACATCGTATAGTCATACAGTGTATAGTATACATCGTATAACACCTGCATAAACACTATACGTGGTATAGTACCCAGTCAAGCAGCAATGTGGGCAACGAAGTCGATTATTGCGGGTTATGTCATAACGCGGAAGATCCGACCACTCTACGATTTGGCAGTCGAATTTCCCTAAACAATCTTTACAGATTTACGGCAAACTATCGACTGTGGGTTTATCGCTGATGATCGAAGTAAATGAGAGTAGGCAACTCAACAAACAAAGTGCAAAAAAATTATCTGCAAACTTTTTGTTTGGCTATTCATTCTTTTAGATTAATTAATCTAAAATTAATATACATTTTATAAATTTTAGTTTGATATGATATGAAAAAAATTAATTCATGATTTTATGATAGCAACTAATAATTGACTATGTTACTGATTATTAATCACAATTGATTAAGTTATCACCGTAACTATTATCTAAAAATTTACTTCCTGCATCGTTACTACCAGCACTGTTACTGCCAGTACCGTTACTACCATCAAAGTTACTACCTGTACCGTTACTACCAGCATCGTTACTACCAGCATCGTTACTACCAGCATCGTTAGCAGTGAAATTGTTTACTCCGAAAATGAATACAACGATCGTCTGTTCTACTCGTCGCCTGGCGAGGCTCGAGGCTCGACGACGTGAGCAGTGACCGCATGCCTCAGTGATGGTAGTGCGGTTGGACGCTATAAGCGTTGTCCTGACAAGTGCTCGCATTTTCATTCCCTGCTTTCTTGTGCCTTTTAATTACAATTTATTTCATTAGAAGAGTGATAGTAGTGAGTGAATGTGATATTACTGTGGCCTAAAATATTACCGCTTATTTGACAATTTCGTCATACTTTTTAGTTCCTCAAAAAGGAAGACCAACTGCCGCTTGGCATTCTCGTTCGCGCCACTATTTAAACATGGCGCCAAGTGCGAAAGTGAGGGTTGCTTGGCGCGAAAGTATGTTTTAAAGAGAAACTGACCTGATATACAATTTCTTATGTGTGCATAATAAAATTAATTAACAATGCAACGTAACACGGAAATTAATGAGATGGAATTAATTTCCGATTACGATACCACGATTTCTACGTTACTGTTTCTGTTGCTGCTAATGTTACTGTTGTTACTGTTATTACTGTGGATGCTGTTGTTACTGTCGTTACTGTTATTGCTGTTGTTACTGCTGCTGCTGCTGATGTTACTGTTGGTGCTGTTGTTGCTGTTGCTGCTGTTGTTACTGTTGATGCTGTTGCTACTATGTTGTAATTGATGTTGCTGCCGCTGCTGTTGTTTACTGTTGCTGCTGATATTACTGTTTCATCCGTTGTTACTGCTGCTGCTGATGTTACTGTTGCTGTTGTTACTGCTGCTGCTGATGTTACTGTTGCTACTGTTATTACTGTTTCTGCTGTTGTTACTGCTGCTGCTGATGTTACTGTTGCTGCTGTTATTACTGTTTCTGCTGTTGTTACTGCTGCTGCTGATGTTACTGTTGCTACTGTTATTACTGTTTCTGCTGTTGTTACTGCTGCAGCTGATTTTACTGTTGCTGCTGCTGTTGCTGTTACTGCTGTTGTTACCGTTGCTACTGTTGTTGCTGTTGCTGTTGTTACTGTTGCTGCTGCTGTTGCTGTTACTGCTGTTGTTACATCGTAGAACTATATGATATGACACTGCAGTTTGTGTGCCGTATAGTTGTATATACGTATACATCGTATATATAACTAGTTATACATCGTATAACTGTACGATATGACACTGCAGTTTGTGTGCCCAGGTTCGAGGGACTGGCGCTGCGGGGCTCCAGACTCAGCGCCGCGCAGCTGCCGCCGCTGCTGCGGGCGCTGAGCGACGCCAGGATCAGGACGGACGACTACGGGGGAGACACGCGCGCCTGGGTGCACGGGTGAGTGGACGGCGGCCACTGAACTGTGGGCCAATATTCCTATATCTCTGGGGGATATTCTAATATATAGACTTCATTAAAATTATAAATAGAATACATTATAATTATATTATATTCTAATATGTAGACTACAATGATAATGGTTATGTGTGATGTGACTGATGGCCGCCGCAAAATAAAACAAAATGGCGGCCGATGATGATGGACCGGCCACTCAGATGGCGGCCAATCATTGGACACAGCGCCATCATCACAACAATCATTATCGTTTGGCATATCAGAATAATGATATGGCGTCATTATTGTTAGTCCTATATCTTAAGCCTAAATTCTTTTTAATTATATATAGTTTAATTATTTATTATGTAATCATGTAGGATTCTATAGAATTATTTGGGATAATTGTAAGATAGGATGAAAATTATGCATAATTTTATTAAATTAAATAATACATATAAAATATTGTTCATAATAAAATTGGGGATGTAAATATACGATAATATAATATAATGTTATATAATCCTAATGTAATAAATTGTATTATATTGAAAGAAATATCTTATATATATTATTTAATATAATAAAAGGATAAATAATTGTATTCCTATGGCTTAATTGTTCCAATATATTGATTCTATATAATCCGATATGGTTATATTGAATTTATATATCCATGATAATTATCTCATCTTCAAAATATTAACGATAAGATGATGGCGCTCTGTCGTTGGTCGCCATTTGTCGGGCAATGATAGCGCCACACGAGATGGCGGCTGCTGGCATGCCACATGCCACATGCCACGCAGGATATTCACTGCCGCACTCCCACAGGTCGTTTGTTCGCCTCCGCATCGCGCCCCGGTGGCCCCCGGGGGGACCAGAGGTGCCCAGTGACGCCGAACTGCAGGCGGCGTATTATAGATACCTGCACCTCTGAGGACAATAATGTGTGTTTTGTGTGAGATTATTGAGGCTGTGTGTGTGTTTTGTGTGTGATTAATGAGACTGTGTTTGTTTTTTGTAGGATTAATGAGGCTGTGTGTGTTCTGTATGACACACGGAAGTCACTCACTGTTCTGTCATTAATATATAACCTCACTCAAGGCCTAGCCAGTCTATCTGCAGTTCGATATCATTTTACATAATTAGTGTTTACGTGGTTTTATTTGTAATGCAATTAGTTTGATATTTTGTTGAACGAGTTTTAATTTATGAACATAATTCTTGTTTTGTTACAGAGCAGAGCAGAGTCACTCTCGTCGCTTGTGACGATATGGTGAATGATGGTGATGGTGATGATGATGGCGATGGTGATGGTGATGGTGATGGCCATGTCTGCACTTCAGAATGGATTTGCCAACTCCTGGGTTCGTTCTTCTATGAATTAGATTACGTTTAGCGGAATATCCGAGAGTGTTCATTTGAAACTGATTGTTGCAGTTAGGTTTACGGTGTGCGATTATCAGAGAAAATTTCGCTCTTCGACGCAAGGGTCGCAGTCTTTTTGCCCGTGCGCAATCTTGAAAATTTTTGTGAAGTAGCAGGAAAAATCTTGCAAAGACGTTGTGGAGATGAATATTAAACAACAATTAGATAATCATGTTGATATAAATCTTTTGTAATATGTAGGGTAACATGGGGCAGCGAGCCCACTGCGGGTCACGGGCCCATAGCGGGTTTCTCGCTAAGTATGGCAGATATTATAAAAAAGTGGGGGGCGCGCTGCCCCACGTTACCCTATTAAGTATGAAATTGTTATTCCTGAGCCTGTAAACTGTCAGGAGTGTTGATGCTGAGATCAAGAAACGAATAGATTACGGAATTGTCAATACGTCAGTGAGAATAGCCTGTGATGATCGTTCTAAATTGTGATGTTTCTTTGCGTTGGACCGTTGGTTTTTGGAAAGTCAATAATTTTCTCAAAACAGATAAGTATTCCAATGCTGAATGATGAAAGTGTGGTTAACTAGACTCAAAACTGAGCTAAGTGCATTGAAAAGGTAGTCTTAACTTAAGTATTTCCGTAAATTCCTTTGACTGATCAATTAATTAAGTACGAGTATACTACTTTTGGTATTTATAATGTTCGGTACGAATTCAATGTTCCCTTTGTTAGAAAATGTGCGGATTTACTTGTAATACTTATGATTATTTGATCTTGATTTACTGACTTGTATTTGTGTCTTAAAGTCTTGCATCATTCATTTATTAGCGTTACGTTGTTATCCCTGTAGTTATAAGAGCGAAGTAAGCCTCTTGTTGCTCACGTCTTCCGCCAGGGCGTTTCTCGCCACCAAAATTACATGAGGGATTAATTAGACTTTCTGTTTTGTGTGGGATTTACCAGACCGTATTTGTGTTATATATGGCATTAATTATTCTAATAAACATGTGATTGAATTTGCCACAAGCGTTTCATTCGCCATAGTCGCCATAGTCGCCAGGGACTCGGCGACTAAATCGTGCTATAGGGACCATGAGATGCTAGGACCATGAGATGCTAGGGACCATGAGATGCTACGGACCATGAGATGAGATGGTCACGGTCGTGATGGTGCCGTGTCCCGACCACGACACGTGCCGCCGTTTGTATTATTAGTAGTCACACGAAACAAATTATCAACATATCATTCAAAATAAGAAAACTATTTTCTTCCATACCAGGCCGAGACGCTGTTCTCTACGCCTCAGTTTGCCTGCAGGTAAATGCAAAGCCGAGGTGAGAATTTCGTTAGAGTTTACGAACAATATGCATTTCGCTACACATGAGTGGATCGCTATTAATAATGGAATATATTGTGTTAAACCAAATCACTAGTTATCAATATTAAATAATTTGCGTTCTGCTACCTGGGAGGAGAAGCAAAGCGTTGTTACCACTGTGTTTCTCATGGAATTTAAAACGTAATTTGCTTGACAATGCGACTTCCCTGCAATGAAGCGAAAAACTAAGTTTGAGAAAGTTCCTGAAAGTATTTAATAGGATTTACTTGATAGTCTTCAGAGTTGAAGGATATTTTTGTGCTAGTATACTGAAGTTATACACACCAAATTACATAATATCTGATGGGTCTAACTTCTGACCCGGCAATAAAATCTGAAAAAAACGAGGTTTCACATCCATTGCGTTTAATAATTTTTATAGAAATATATTAAAATATTTTTAAAATTTACTGTTCACACGTTGCAAGATAAATTTTTGCTTTCCTCAGTCACTTTTCGACCGAGAATAGAAAATTGAAACTTGATCGTAGAAAACGAATTATTTAGGAAAAGTTCGTCCGTACACGACAGGTGAACTGCGCCCCCAGCCTGCGTCACACCCGACAGGTGACCTGCGCCCCCAGCCTGCGTCACACCAGACAGGCGACCTGCGCCCCCAGCCTGCATTGCACCAGACAGGCGACCTGCGCCTCCAGTCTGCGTCGCACCAGACAGGCGACCTGCGCCCAGACATAACCTTTCCACCAGACATAGACATCACCGCGATACAGACATAACGTCTCTCCAGACAGAGACATCACCGCAATACAGACATAACCTTTCCACCAGACATAGACATCACCGCGATGCGAAGACATGATCACGCATCATGAAGCATACAAGTATACTCATGGCATATACAAGGTCCCAGAAGGAATACTAGAATTTGAAACAAGAACCAACACCAGGGCCAAGGCTATAAACTAAAAAAACTGCGTTGTAACACATCCATGCGACAACATTTTTTCTCGCTTCGAGTCACCGACATGTGGAACAGCCTCCCTGATAGCATCGTTGAGGCTCCGAGTATGAACGCCTTCAAGAACAGACCAGACGAAACTATGCAGGAGCATATGTTCAGTCTTAAAATGCCTAGCAAATTACGGGCCAGGCAATAAGTCCAGCAGCTATCTCAATCAATCGTCAGTTATGGAAAGATCGGGTTCCAAAGGCCGGATCCCTTGTGAATCAAGTCACGAAAAATTCAAGAATCGGCAACTGGCCATGGGCCTATTTCTTCAGTGACGACACTTCTATTTTAGTCTATTCTGTCATGAGCCTCCCTCCTCAGGGGGCCGTTATCTCAACTGATAAGATAAGACCTGCCGGGGCTCACGTAGGCGGAGCGCCCAAGTAAGAGCCAGCAGGACCATTACTTCGATTATCTTTATTCCATATATTATATATAGCTTATTATTCTATATATCATATATATAACTACATAACAGTATATAACTTATTTTTCTATTTGTATTAGAAGTGTAATGGCACGAGTCATTTCGAGAGACTTAATTGATATATTGTAAGTTCTATTTTCATCAAATGACACAAGTATATCCATAACGAACTACGCTACAGCTCAGAGTAACGGCTACTGCAAAATGCTTGATAAGTATCGAAGTTTCTTGATGAATATTTTATTATTGTTATTCTATATAGTATAAATAACTATAAATAAGTTGTTATTGCATATTGCATTGTTATGGATAAGGAAGTTTGTTTGAGCGGCCGTTTGCTGGAACATATAGCAGCGCGTTCAAATGAAGTGGTTAACGGAACGATGTAATCATCACGGCCGTGGCATATACTTGTGTCATTTGATTACATCATTTCGAGAAAGGAACCATTCGGAATATTTTCTGTGCATAAATTTTACTATCGAAGTCAGCCATAGAAAACTGAATATTTATTGCTGGGCTCACAAATTGTGAACTATATTGAGAGCTGTACTCACTAAATGCGAACTATATTACACGCTGTACTCGCTAATTTTGAACTATATTACGAGCTGTACTCACTAATTGTGAACATGTGAACTATATTACGAGCTGTACTCACTAATTGTGAACTATATTACGAGCTGTACTCACTAAATGTGAACAATATTAGCTACCGAATTAAGGTTCAGTTCGCGCTTCGTCTTCTCGCGGTCTTCAGTTTCATTGCGGTGAATAAAGAGCGAACCTGCCGAGCCTGGTTTGGCCATTCAAATTATGCATGCATTTAATGGAGGGCAATGAACTCAACTAACATTGAAACAGAACCTGAACCTTTGAAGATATAATTAAATGTCGTACATATATTATAATTACACGTTCAATATCACAATTAGATCAATTCATTCATTTATTTTCTGAATAATTATAATACACCAGCAATCTGCTCTGTCAGTGTGCTGAACTAAAGCGCCTCTCCCCCGCGCTGTTATCTCCAGGGCCGCTATAAGATAAGGAGGGCGCTGCCCCGTGCCAGGTTAATGGAAATAATGAATATTTCGTTGGTCACAACACATTAATGGAAATAATGAATATTTCGTTGGTCACAACACATTAATGGAAATAATGAATATTTCGTTGGTCACAACACATTCGTGTCTTGAAAATGTGAGCAGATCAGCTAGTATGTGTTTCTGCCGCAAATTGATCTGGATTTCTGTCTCCAAATGGAATGTTTGTAATAAGTTGAGGTTGTTTGCATTACCGTGCGTGTGATCAGGCATATACCTGCATGCTCGCTCCTCGCTGCTGGCGTCGCTTCCAGTCAGCTTTCATTAACTCTCTACTGTAGTGAAAAGTTAAGATATTGAACTAACTAAGCATCGTCCACTAGTTCTTATTAAGGGGATTGTCTCGGTCATAAATCGAAAATTTTGGCTCTTCTGGTTTTTAGGCTCATTTAAAGGTCCAAGAATTGCTCATTTACACAGCCCAAAGTCATGTTTGTGCGTTCTTTTGTTCGTTCACGACAGCCGTCGAAGCGCAAGTAAAATCTATTCAAGTAAAATGATCACAAATTTCTTTTGGAGCTCTCCTGAAAATTTGAAATTTTCTGATCGCAAACCTATCTCATCCTAAGATTTTCAACCTAACTTACGTACCATTTACGTACCATTACGCACCATTACGTACTATTCGTTTCGTAGGAAAAATCTATAGAGATCAGTCGGTCATTTTTTCGACTTCTTTGTTGTTTTGATCATACATATATTGAAAAAAGGATGGAAGAATCAAAATTGAAAAAAATCAGCAAAAAAATAGACTAAAAAATCGAAAAAAATTACCGGATGAACTTTGGATGTGGCCTTTTCGCATCGAATTATATGTCTATCGATGTTGCAGCTAATTGAAAATCCTAGGAAGAGATAGATTTCTACAGTACCCTCTTTTTCTGCCGTTTTCTATGAATTTCATGTTCTCTTTCATTTTTTAATTTACATGAACAAAAAGTCATTGATTTCTATTTTACAGATGTGTACCAAGTTTCATAAGGATTTGTCCCTAAATAAAAAGTTTTTTTACCGACATGCTCCTTTAAGCTGATTCAAAGGATCTTTGCAATTTTAATATGAATTATAATTTATATACAGTTAATCTATCAATCAAGTTCATCTATGCAGTTAATATAGCTATAGAATTACTCTATCTAAACAGTTAATATAATGATGGTATAATACACGTGTAAACTATCAAAGAACAGCAGCCAAACATCAGATGATGACATGCGGACCAAGCCTCGCAGGATACAAGATGGTGAGATTGGATCTGAAATTACAGGAAAATATAGCAGTTTTTAATATAAATAAGATTATTATCAAGTGAGTTGTGACATGTCAACCACCAGGAAAATATGACAGTTTTTTAATATAAATAAGATTATTATCAAGCGAGTTGTAACATGTCAACCAGAGGAAAAAATTAACAGTATAATCGAACTCCAACATTGCTGGGATTTTTGGTCCCAAGACAAGCAGGTCTCATCTGCAAATTTGAAGCAAATGACAATTATTATACTCAATTCGTCGTACTCAGCCACTAAAAGATCATTTCTGAGCCCTACCACCATCTCTGTTACCTGCAGCGCCTGAGCTGCGATGCGAGATAAGCAGGAGGCCGCTTATCAGGCCGGGGAAGATAACGAGTGTCAGCGCCTGCAACTACGTGCCTTCTGGTGCACGTGTGGAGTTTTAATTAAAACGTCCATACCTCTAAAGCAAGTGCTGCATTCAGCTTAGTATCAATCTGAACTTTCATAGCTTCTATCACTTACACAGTCTCCTGTAGGAAATTTGTAAATGAGTGCTTTTTCTACAACGGGAGGAAATTATGGAAATGTTCGAAGAATATACGAAATCTTGTCAGATTGTAATTAAGTTTTCTGTATTGAAGTTCGATAAGAGGTGATATTACTTTGGGGTACCGTCAGAAATTTGGTGCAAAACGAAACTGAAGTACATAATTCGACCCTATCACTCATTATATTATCGACCAACTTATGTATTAAAATTCTATTAATGAAAAATGCTAGAGATTTTTAGCAGCAAACCAAAAGGGACTCTGACGCTTGTTTTTCTCACCTCCGCCGAGGCGATTTATCTGCCGTCACAGATTTTGTTATTCAGGATAAAAATGTATGGGCACTTTCGAGAATTTGAAATTCGTACATAAACGAAAATCAGAATTTCGTTTCTGTTAAGTGACTTTGAGCATCAAACTTTTAATTTGTAGCATGAGATTTTTACATTTTATTCACACCTGAAAATAGACCATTTGTTGAAAATCTTCTGAATTTTTTGCCACAAACGCAGCTATATATTTATGGTCGTTGAGCCCCCGCCACACCGTTATCAGCGCCGCGTGTCCTTCATCCGAGATAGCGTCGCAAGAGGCTCCTGACGCGCGGTCTTCCCGTGAACGCGTGTCAGTAAATAGTTTATTCATTTGTGAAGTTTTTGAATTTACAAGGAAGAGGTTTTAATAGAATAGAAATGAATGAATGAATCCTACAAGAAAGATTCACTTCATTACTTTGGTTCAGACTCTTACCAGGCAGCCTCCTCAGTACCACCTTCCGCGTCTGTTGATGCGCGAGCTAAAGATTCAAATTCTGGTATTGAAAGTGTCTAAGAGTTAGGAATGGAATGATTGCAGAGTCATGCGGCAAGGTATATTAAAAGTGCAAATCTAATATGTATTTGTCACAGTTCGTGAGTTTGAAGCCTATAGCATCGTATATAGCGGCTGTTGGGTCGCGCTCCAGGAAAGTAGTTGTCGGCAGTACATTTAATATTAATGCGTAATTAATCATTGTTGACTTGATAAACAAGCGAGTGGATTACCGAGGTCGGGGGCTGCAGTGGCTATACGCCGCCATGCGACGTTATCTGCTGTCCTGATAGCCGTTATCTGAGACGCCCTCAGCTGCGCGACTTGTTCACAAATTTCACGAGTTCAGTCGTTTGTGAATTCCATTTGCTTCCGATAACGGCGAAATTCAACTCGAAATTTTTTCCCCTGAATATCGACCGTAACCGTAACAGTAACATTTTATGAAATCATTTCCAAGCCCCACGTTAACTCACGCAAAAACAGATCTGCTTGGCATCTTTTGAACCGATCTGCTTGGCACGGCTTCTGCACTTTGCACATCTCATAGAGTTTGCGCAGCTTCTGCACTTTGCACAGCTAATGCTCTTTACCAAGCTTGTGCAATTTGCACAGCTCCTACACTTTCCACAGCTTCTGCAGTTTGCACAGCTTCTGCACTTTGCGCTGCTTCTGCACTTCGCACAGCTTATGCACCTTGCATGCAAAGCTATAATATGCCGTTGATGAGCGCAGTCAGATACGGAATGCAGATTGATGAGGTCGAACGTGGCCGGTGAAATTCACACGGTAATGATTTAATATCAAGTCTATAAAACTTGATTTATATGTCACCTCTTGAATGAGGAGTGGGCAAGTCATTAGGTTTCGTTCATTGTATAGATTAAGCATCTGTATCATTAATGTTCACTTGATTGAGCAACAGCGAAATTCGAAGCCATTCCATTTATTCATATTATAATCACGGTTATCATGGGTTCAACTAATTCCCTCGTTGACACCAAGATCGTTTGTAGCAATTTAAATAATTTGTACCAGTTTAAAAGTTACAATAAAGCAAGTTATACGACTGTCGTCTCATGCACGAGCTGTAGACTCACGTTTTCTTCATCGCCCTCCATGGTGCCGGCAAGTCTCGCAGCGACAGCCGCGATAAATACTATGAATTATTCAGTCAATTTGGTCTATTTTGAATGGGTAATATGGATCTACAATCATTTATATGGCTTTCTTGACTAAATGAGTAGCATTTTTGTTGCTATTATCGTACAATATTGTTGAAAATTATTCGTAAGATAGCTATGCTAACAGACAACTAGCAGATGTATAACTTTTTTCAGACTTTTTCTGCACCCTTACATTTTCAACACTTTATGACTTAGGTTTTAATTTTTTGCATTTCCAACAAAATTTGTATTTCATAAACTTTTAACCGGGATAAACTTGGTGCGCATAATTTCTAATAGAATCGACGACAACAACATATGATGTATCGAACGTCAAGCTTGTTAAGTTGAGGTGAAGATTGATTTATTAATATAAGGTTGAACAGAGGACGGTAGATTAAATGGCAAGAAAGGTATTAGCATCCAACACTGTCCACAAAAACTAGCACATAATATGTACTCAAGCGACATTTCAATAGACGCGGACTGGACGCGATGCGCGCGGTTTGCAGGAGGATACTCAGCTTGGAAAACTCCGTCAATTTAGAATCAAACTCAAATTAATTGACAACTTACTTCATTTTACAGACTGACAACTTACTTCACTTACTTTATTTTTACCTGAATGTGATTGTTAACATTTGTGTACAATCGAGCCATAAGTCAAAATTTATTGAAAATATGCCACTTTGAAACTGCAAATTTTAATAATTAGTAGGAAAATTTGGCACTGAATAAAACCCGGACCTGTACGCCAGAACCGGACCAAATTACTAAAACTCGGACCCAGGCCGCTCTGCCGGACCAAGTTCACAAAAGATGAGAGGCTGCAAATCATCTGAAACGCTGATAAAATTTGAAATTTTACATAGCAAATTTTCAAATTTACTTAGAAAGATTTCGTCTGACCAGCACATCCGGGCCGCAGAAAAGTGCATTTTTCGATGGAACTAATCGATAGAGATTGTTCCGAAGTGTCCAGAAAACATAAAATATTTGTATCGAATATTTCTCAATTTAATTTGAAAAGTGTCATGTCCGCTCCGGCGGACCCCGGACAATGGGGTGTCAATGTCTGTTTATTGACGGTTACGATCGAGCAGCTGGGTACGTTTTCAAATCGGTGACGAAGAAATTTAATTCTTCATTCATTTCGATTATTGAATACATTTCCCACAATTATCAACTTTTTGTGATTGGTTTTCGTAGTATCTATGATTCGCCACTTGTTTTGAATTTCGAGGTGCAACGACATTTAGGATTTAGGGTTCCTATATATGGCTACCGACGCAGAACTTGCAACCATTTTCTTATAAATTACGCTTGAAGCGTCGGCTTCCTGTCTTATTTTCTTCAAAGTTGAGGGCGTTGTTCGGAAAAATTCTCGCTCGCATTTCTTTCTACATAATATTAACATGCAGCATCTCATGGGCGCAAAAGTCATCTCTACCAAGGTTGTGAATGAGCACATAACCTCGCTTATCGCCCAGCAATTCGTGCGAATATCTGCAAAACTGCACTTTTCCCGTCAATGAGTCTCTGAAAATACCTCTTAACTTTCGGTTCACGTTTCGGGAGTTGTTTTAATGCTTGGTTTACCCACCGCATGCCATCAGCAACGAAGTCTTTGGATTTTCCTCCACTCCTCAGAAGAGAAAAACATCGCCATTCTTGGGGTTGAAGTGCGGCCATTCCGAAGCAGCGCTTAGTTGGCCATTTGCAATTTATTTTTTAATTTGTTCGAGATGGAGCGGTTCCTTTGCGTTTGCTTTTTGGCCCGCTTTATCAGTTAGTAAGTTTTTTTTTAAATATTAGTGTATACGAGGATTTGAAGACAAATTCAACAATTGAAGCCAAGCAACATTTTCTGAAAAAATGAGCATCAAATATGAAGAGAAACGCTTTTTCAAGCAACTGGGCAGAATAATAATTAATGAGATCGGCTGTATTTATACAGTGTAATGATTTAAAATTAATAACCAGCAGTTACGATATCGAGATGATGAAAGTGTTTTCCTAATTTATTCTCCCCATATTTTATTTTTACTATATAATTTAGCTCGTCCTGACATCTTATGCAATGGATAAAATACATTCACTGAATGAGTAACTTTAATTTTAAAAAGCTGCACTAAGTTCGTGCCGCCTATAAGAGTGACTAGGCTAGGCGAATGTTTCAATGTTTATATTCTATTAATTACAGCTGAGAGAAGCGGTGTCATTCCGTCGTGCCAAACTCCTCGCAATTCTCGTACAACAGAAACTTCCCTTAACGTATTCATGTAAAGATATTAACTCATTACGGATGCACTTGGCGGGCCGAATACACGGGTACGGGTCCGGATTTTAGCCACTTGATCCGGTCTCCCGGACATGAAATGACTTTTACATTGACAAACAATTGGCAGTAAATTGAGAAAAATTCGATATACATGTTTTATGTTTTCCGGACGTTCCAGAACATTTTCTGTTGAGTAATTTGATCAAAAATGCACTTTTCTGCGACACTGAAGTATTGGTAATACGTAATTTTCCAAAAAAATTGCAAATTTGATATGTGAAATTTTAAGTTTTCCCGCCGTTTCAGATGATTTGCAACCTTTTAATTTTGGTAAAACTGGTTCGGCCGACCGGTCCGAAATTTTATTTTTTTTTTGAAACTGGTTTGACCGACCGTTCCGAACTGGGTCCGAGTTTTAGTCCCTTAGTCCGGGTACGGTGGACTGTTCCGGGACCGGGATTTAGGCCCGTCCGGGACATTTAGGCAAGGTCCGGCGGACGGTATGCCAACTAAATATTCATTCATGCTATTAATACCTAATATAGTCAAATGGGGTAAGACAGGATCGCAGCCTTCATGGGGTAAGAAAGGACCAGCCCATGGCGTGCATTCTAATTGCACTGAATTCAATTTGACAAAAGAATATGTTAGAGCAATCATTGCCTGTCAATTCAGTGTTTGTGGCAACCCTCTTTTGCAAATAATGAATTTCTGGCTAATTTTTAAAGAAAACCTATGTAAAGAAGGGTCAGAAAATAGTTAACCCTGTTTGGGAAATAAGCTCTATCTAAGCAGACTGAGGGAGTGAGGGGCAGACTGAGGGAGTGAGGGGCAGACTGAGGGAGTGAGGGGCAGACTGAGGGAGTGAGGGGCAGATTGAGGGAGTGAGGGTAGACCGGTCTTGTCAACGGTCCGCCGCTATTGTGATATTCAACCTCAGAAAGCCAAGCGGCTCTCGTGCTTCCATTAAAGGTCTTCTGATGCGTCAAATTAAGCCGTCGATTTCGACGATTCACTTGAGAAGTTGTATCGTCTTGCAACACCAAACATCAGCTTATCCATCGCCTTTCATTCAGTTTATGCTCTGCCATTCATTCCTTTCCATCATCACATTTGCTTCTTGTGGTAACTTTCATTCTTTTCTTCCACAATCCTATAAGACTTACATTAATTTCTTTCATTACAGAATAAATTTTGGTTTGTTCCGGACGGCGGACACACCGCAGTCCCGCGAGCCTATATAGGAACACAAACACATGAGTTTACCCTAGAATAAAATTTCAGATTTTCTAATATCTGAAATAGAAAACCACCCACTTATACTGTTAACTAAAATAAAATATTTGACAGAGATATTTTTGTGTTTTTGTGGGCTAACAAGAGAGGGAATAAAAATCAGTGACAACTTATTTAAAATATAAATACTGTGAATATTATTACATGTGTTCACAATCGTACAAAAATACTTTGTATTGGAATGACGACCAAAACCGAACCAAGCGAGCGCGTCGCTTAGTTTTTTATCAGTTTGAAAGTTAACGTTATGATATTGAATTAATTAACACATCTATATATATTCATTTGATAGTTTCGTAATTTTAGTATGTGTTTTGAACGTAGCAGTCTCAGACCACGCTGTTAGAGCCCACTGTCTGAAAAAATATAACTCATTCCTCACTCCAGTGAGTGGGAGAGAGCCCATTTTCTCGTCGACGAAAACGTGGTCACGGACGGACGGACGGACGGACGGACAGACGGACATGACGAACACAATAGCGCCTTTTTTCCATAAATGAGAAAATGCGCTAAATATTGCAGCCTAGCAGCGTAAGATCAGAGTCAGTCGGCCTCCCGTCGGTCGTGGCACAGCCAAGCCACTTGAATGTTGCCAACATTCAGCAGAAAATGAATTAGTTTTGTACAAACAGCGACATGCACTTCATGTCGTCGTGTGGGTCATCCGACCTAGTGTTGACCGGCATATGAGCGTATCAGTGATACATGCAGTAGGTGTGTCATAGTTTGGACAATGCGACCAATTCACTTTAAAGAGTGTGGCATTTTTAGCGCATTTTCTCATTTATGGAAAAAATGCACTATTGTGCTCGCCATGTCCGTCCGTCCGTCTGTCTGTCTGTCCGTCCGTCCGTCTGTCCGTGACCTGAAGTTTTCGTCGACGAGAAAATGCGCTCTCCGTCACTCACTGCAGTGAGTACTGAGTTATATTTTTTTATCTTGTGCACAATATTGCGCTCAGTGTCAGTGGAGTCGTGATGTTTTTTTTTTGGAAGGAAATATTTGATGTTGTTCACTTATTTTATATAAATATTCTGTTGCATTTGGAACGAACTGGATGATGGCTCTTGACCTGCGCTCCATTAAAATAAACAATAAACATCTCCTTATTCCATAATGAAGGCAATTTCGCTCTTCACCAGACGACATCCAATTTTTTTTCTGTAATCGTAATATTTCTCGAATTCACCTTCCAAACCAGAACTTCAATCGAAAATTTATATTTTCATCCCGTTTGATTAAATTTTCTCCTACTGAAAAATTATCTTCACTCTTACCTTACTTCAACCCTTTTTGTTCATGACGAATGAACCATTGCACGGCACTGAATTCTTGCCTCATTATTTTATATGAGTATATTAAATAAAATGTTCGATGTGTAGTAGTTTGGATGCAATAATAGCTTAGATTTGGATTGAAGTGCTCTATTTACTCACCACTAAACAGTTAACTCCGGCCTGGGAGGCCTGGGAGTTTCAAAATTGCATGCGTCGCCAAGATATGGATGGAAATAACTGTGGTATGACGAACCGCACCATTTTGTTCAAATCACTAAGAGAAATTAATGAATAAAGCCATTTATTCGAATCACTCGAAATAATAGTTAATTATTTTGATATTGTGATAAGACTATGATTAAATTCCGCCGTAAAATTGACCGAACTTATGACAGCCATATTTATTATTCGAAAATCGAAAAGTTCAAATAATAAATTAACGATGGCTAACAAAAGTAAAAATTTTGGCCACCGACTGGTCATTATTGAAACTCTTTCCAAGCAAGCTGTAATGCAATATAGTTCCTCAGAGTGAGTGAATGACGTCTGAAATGTTAGAATGTCCACGTATATATAAAAAAGTACTGATCGAATAAAGCGATATTTAACGTTTTTCTAAAGATAATCACCAGGAGCTGATACACATTTTTCCATATTTTTCCTATTCACATGATTCATTTGATGAGAATGACGCGATTTATCACTGTACACATCAAAAATATTATTTTTTTTGTGTCACCTTGAAGAAGGTATGAGCCCATTTTACTCTGCATCGAAATTGAAGGAGATGTGATAAATGATCGGTGTTGAAAGAGCCGAAAATTCATTTATGCATAATATAAAAAAGCTTTATTATATATAAGTATTGCAATTTACTCTAGACCACTGACTTAGTTTGAATATTGNTGAATATGATCATGCACAATAAAATTTTTCTATGAAACTCCTCCAAAGTTATATTTTTATCGGATTATCTGATAATTTTAAATAATAGGACTATCTGAATTAAAAATATCGGATCATATGCTCGTATCATAAAACAATTTCTCAACAAAGATCTTCCCATAATTAGAGTGAAAAATCCAGGACTAGAATGTTCAGTTATTTTTGAAAGAAATGGTTTATCTTCGTATGAGCCATTGCCTGGAGCAGAGTATATAAGAAGTATATATTTTTCTGTATTCCTAAAATGTTTGTACTAGCCATTGTCTGGAGCAGAGTATATAAGAAGTATATATTTTTCTGCATTCCTAAAATGTTTGTGCGCTGACGGATGATCAAGTGAGTTCTGGTATTAACAGACAACTTCTTACATGCCTGGATTTTACTCAAGTAATATCGCTTGAATATTAATATCTCAGCGACTGCATCTCGTACATATGAGGTCTCGAGTCATCGCTTAAACCTTAAAGTAACCTGATATATAAATTTTCTTGAAGTTGAAGGTTGAAACGATTATTTAGCAGATATTATTGATATACTTTAGTTAATCCTCAAATATTTTCTATATCAGAGAACGCTAAATCAGGGGGTAACCATTACATTGATCTCTATTCGTGCTGGTCTGGCATAGAAGAGCTTTCTTCATAGAGATTCTTAGAACAGAAATGGCCAGTATCGGTAATAACATTGAATACTTAGAACAGAAATGGCCAGTATCGGTAATAACATTAAATTATCCTTTGCAAAAATATGTTATGTAAATGGGAGCAATTTTCTCTGCCACAAAATATTCACCAGACCTGCAGCAATGATGGTTTAGTTACTATGTCATCACGGAAGTTTAAAGACGAGACATCAAATGGCGACTTCTCTTCCTTTATGCATTCCCATAATGAACCATTGATAATATATTAATTAAACACATGGAAAATGGATATAAATTTGTTATATGTTATGAGTTGAAACTCGCTTAGGGAATAAATGCATGCAGACTGACGACGAGCCACCGTTTGGTTGCAGTTCACTTCGACAGTTCGATGGGACAATCAAGTTATTGATCATATAAAATCATGTTATATTGATCATATAAAACCATGTTATATTGATCATATAAAATCATGTTATATTGATCATATAAAACCATGTTATATTGCTCATATAAAATCATGTTATATTGATCCTATAAATCATGCTAGATTGATCATATAATATGAACGTTGGTTTATATATAATTTAAACATTTGTTGATCAAAGATTTATTGTTGCATATTTAATTAAATGGCAAGAATTTAGCAGCCGAGAAGCCGGCGTCTTCAACATCTGTTGCGAACACTTGGACTCCTAAATGAAGCGTGACATAGGCAAGCATAGTACACTCAAAATAATGGATGGCTCATATTGCCCAAATAGAGACACACTTCCAGCACGTAGCACTGATACACCCTCTTGCTGGACCAAACTGGGTCACGATGACCCACAAATGGCAAAAAGTGCATCGTTATTTGGACAAAGTCTCTTCATTTCCCTGCGTGTAATGAACTGCAGGAAAGATCACGTGTTGTTTTTAGTTGTATGCGAAACTGTAATTATTGAATTTTATTTGTATTTATGCCGTTATATTTTGCTAAGTTTTACTCCTAATTTCATATTGTCAGATTAGTCGTTTCATTATTTGATTGACGTAATCAAATGTTTCTATTGTGAGGCACATTCGAATGCAGCGCTAAGAATCTTCAAGAGATTACATTTCACAATCATTGGTCCTATAACTATAGTATGTGTATTACTAGCGTATGTGTTAGTAAAATATTATAACTTAGTGTGGCGGTTGGTCCTATAACGGGTTTGTTATATGTTGCAGTGTTACTTCTCTTCCCTCGGTATTCATGTTTGAATAGCTCAACATAATATTCCTCTTTCCCTTCTCGTGAGGTTTGCATCGGGTAGTCTATGAATACTGACAGAATTAACCAAGTCCAACGATCGCGTCAGCATGACATAATGTCCGACTGGCCCCACTTATCGGGCAGGAAACTCGGGCTGGACGGCGACGGCTCAAACGTTCGAGTGGTCACAATGATTCGCTCTTTCGACTCATGGCGAGCCACAAAAGCTATCTCAGTATTAACATTTTTATAATTCTAAGCTCATTGAGTTTCCTGATCATACGAGCTTACAAATCTACATCATGTTCGTAAATACTCATTAGGTGACCCTTTTCCTAGAATGTTGATGTGTTTTGAAAAAAATATTCAAATTTCCGAAAACAGAAATTATATGTATACAATATTTATTGAATATTCTGGAAGAATTTCGTTTAAATTGTAATTTTGAAGAAAATATAAATGACAGTTTTTCAAAGGGCAACTTATTTAAAAATTTCAATATATCGCTGTCATGAAACAAAGCTCTCTGCAAATGAGTACTGCATCATACAAGGATGAATAAGTTCAAATGAATTAGATGATATTACGGTGAAGATGATTGGAGAATAAAGGAATGATATTTCCAGCTATTTTGAGGAGGGAATGTATAACTGAATTCCGTCAAGTGAACATTCATGGCGTAGCGATGTAGTTTATTTAGTGTATATGAGTGCATGAATGAATTCCGTGTATTCCTTCTTATTCAAAAGCCCAACTTTTGGCCCCAACCCAACATATTCTTGGTATTATATCTTTACTTAGCTGTTTATTCGTACACTGCAAGTGTCCAGGAATATGAAGGTGTCTTTATTAAGAAAAAAGAATGAAATCAGAGTATTTGTGATTGAGAGAAAACGTATAACGGAGTAACTCAAGTAGAATTATATGACATTGAATGTCACGATGCACTTCGAAGTAGCGACTTCTTCCTCATAGCCCTGGCGTCATAAAGTTATAATTATGAAAGGTTACGTTCTGAGGTTTGTAAAAAGTACGCGTGCATAGTTGAATGAAAGCTATACAAATTCAGGCCTGGGTTAGGTTTACTTGTAAGCAATATTTTTGCCAATAACCTTGCGGAACGAAAGTTCTTGCTCGTGCAGTTGACAGACATTGTTCGAATAAATAATGTTATTGAAAGCCATCGTTGAAGAAACTATAATCATTTGATGGTCCATTAGTCTTGTACCGCTCAGTGGCTGGCAGTTACGCAGCGCTGTTGGCAAACAAAGCTTTTTGCTGCCGGGCGAGAGCAACAAGAGGGACAGAAGAACAACCACAGCAGCCCACAACCAAGAATTTATTAACTAATACATGAGTAAACAAACAAATAAAGGAATATATGAAATAAATGCTGAAGTAATATTAAATTAAATAAATAAAACAGCCTTTTTTGGTAGGGTTTCTTAGTGATAACATATGAACGTACGTACTATACGTACGTACGTTTATTCGTGCGTCGCTTATTCGTATATTCGTACTTTGTACGAACGTACTAAAGAACACATGAACAACGTACGAATAAAGAACATACTGACAACGTACGAATGAAGCTATAATCTAGTTCCCTAACCAAATATATGTTTGATGTCACAAGATCTAATTTATTTAATTCATTGGCATTGCCATTTATTTTCTGCACAAAAGTTACAGATGCCACCGAAGTCGCGTTAACAGAAGATAATCAGAAAAATATTTCATGCCTTATGAATTAACGGTGAACGAACTGCCACAATTTACGAAAAATAGCAGTCTTCGTTAGGGGGCGCGCTAGTACACTCATAGCGATGAATGGGTCATATTGTGCAAATAGTGACACACTTACTGCATGTAGCACTGATACGCCCATTTGCCTGGCCAAACTGAGTCATGATAACCCAGACAAGGACAAAAGTGCATCGCTATTTGGACAATGTCTCGCTCATTGCTCTGAGTGTATGTTGACGCCAGCGCTCTGTCTTCAATGGGGGCACCGCGCCCTCATCCGCTG
>NW_025940688.1:0-4682 GCF_000764305.2 Hyalella azteca
GATTCTAATTCCATAGTGAATTTGATTGAAGGATGTTTGAGGTTTAGATAATCAAAGAAGCGGCGCGGATGAGAGGGATGCTTGAAGATCAGAAATGTATCATCAATATACCTATTATAAAAAATCGGTGATGGTTTAGGAATGGGCCTTCCACTTGGTCCCACACTCGCTAACATTTTCATGTGCTTTCATGAAGTTTCTTGGTTGGCCGATTGTCCCATTGATTTTAAACCGATCCCGGCTCCACAGCGGCCAGAGGACGCCTTCGTGTGTTGGCGCATAGAAGAATTTCTTGGTTGAGGTTTTTCTAGGTTTATAAATAATAGTTAATAGTGTTGGTGTCATATTCGTGCTATGTTTTTGAGGACATGAGGAGTGGTCATGTCGTGATCTGATAAAGGCTATGCGTAGAAATGTTTTATGTTTTGTTGGAGAGAGTAAATCCGGTACATTTTATTTTGTTGGTAGGAGCTATTGCTTATAAGTTGCTATTCAGTATATGAAATAGTATGATCTTGAAGCTGTTCTTGTTCTTTTGTCTCTAAATTCTGGAATAAGGTTGACCCATCAGAAGCTCATTTTTGCGGATGTAGTTCGTTGTTCGCCCGTGACGTCACTGATCTCAGTGACGTCACGGGCATTAACTATTCACCGAAATGCGATCAAACCAGTCGACCAATCCGTCATGGGAATGACGGGTTTGTTTACGTTTCTCGATCTACGTGACGTAACAAGAAGGCTGAACTGAAATACGGATGTCCTCGTGGGTCAACCTTATATAGTTTAACCATAGGTGGAATGTTGCCAATAGATTTGCCTGCTGTTTTCTGCCCTCTTATGGTGATGATTATTATCTTAGTGGTGTTGTTCCTGTGAGTATATTTTCGAATATGTTTAACTGCTGGAAGGCGTGTTTCATCGATGCATAGTTGTGAGAGTATCGCTTGGTTGTTATGTGTAATGTCTGCAAATGCCATGCAGTCTGCTTTGGGTGGTGGAGATGGAATGTCGTTACTGAAAATTTATGTAAAGATTTAAATTTCTCCATGAAATTTATGGAGAATATGAAATTTTTATGCCGAGTTATGAAGCTATATAATGAGTGGGTAGAGCTATAGACCTTCTATAGTTATAAAGTTATCGAGAGGCTCCCTGGAGGGCCCCAGTCAAAGTTTGCTGCGGGTATGTGGTGACGGTGGCTTTTCTGTTTATGTTGTAGTCACACAGACGAGACCAGTTAAAATTTTAAAGCATTCCTCAAAAAGCATAGATAATGAATAATAAATGAATAAACGGCAATAATTTTTTGTCTTAATTGATACGTGAGGCCAAATATATTATAAGGCCAAAATGTCATGTGTTTGTAACAGTTCAGCTTATAGAACGTGAATAGTATTTTGTGTTAATCCGATTTCCGATATATTGCAAACTAAATCATTTCATCCAACTTTTGAATGCAAATTTGATTAACAGAATATTTTTATTCTCAATTCTAAGTAGGCAGCAAGTCATATTAAATAAGAGAATAATTGACGACTTAAGAACTCCACGAAACTAAATATCGAGTCCACCAGGCAAAACGGAAACACGACAATTCGAGAACATTTGAGACGACTGCAGCCCGAACCAAAGAGCCTCTGGTTTGCACTGTACACGCTACGAAGAGAACATGAGCGTGGCATTCGCGTTAGTAACGCGGACATGTCACGTAGCATGTCATGGTAATGCTCACATGTCACGTATTATGTCATAGTAATGCTCACCTATCACGTATCATGTCATGGTAATGCTCACCTATCACGTATCATGTCATGATAATGCTCACCTGCCACGTATCATGTCATGGTAATGCTCACCTGTCACGCATCATGTCATGGTACTGCTCACCTGCCACGTATCATGTCATAGTACTGCTCACCTGTCAGAATAGCAGAATAGCAGAATAAACGATAGTTATGGAAATCCTCAAATCAAATATGTTGCTCACAGAGAGGCTCCTTGTAAAGTAAATAGTTCATAAGCTATCTTCTACTTGAGGTNCCTACCGGGCAATTGACTTCCAAAAGAGGCTGGTAAATAGAAGCAAAACACCCTACGTGGCCGACTTGCTCCTGATTCACCCCTAAGCCGAATATAGTTCCTCTAAAACGACCTTAATCGGCACGAAAATTTTGACAGGGTAGTACTGCTCACCTTTCACGTATCATGTCATAGTACTGCTCACCTGTCACGTATCGTGTCATAGTACTGGACGATGTAGTCAATCATCTCCTGAGCAGCACTGCGGAACGCCTTGGTGTCCATTTTTTTACTTCTGCTGACTTAAGTTTGATTAAAAATTCTGTCAATATAGGAATTTTCCTGTACAATCTGCTCAGGGAAATAACATGAATTAAATTGCTATAGATTGCAGTCTCTTGCCATTATTTTTGTGCAAAGTGATGGAATTGTAATTAATTCAGCAATGGAGCTCAGGTGACCATCTAGCATAATGAATGGCTTCACAGACAACTTATATTCAGAGAAGTCGTTTAGTGAATGTTTCTTTTCTTAATTTGACACAATCTTTTCAAATCTCAGCCTACCATTAGTGCTCTTTTAAAATCATGAACTCGCAATCTTAAAAAGCTTTAGGTTGATTCATCTTCATGTTTAATTTGATCTTTTTACAAGGTAATCTGAACACGTTGGCCGCGATTTCTGATTTGGTTCGTTTGCCGTACGGGCAACAGGGATAAAGTTCTAACTTCAAACTTGTATATCGTCAGTTTCCCGGCAGATAGCGAGGCGAAAAGTTGTGTGCAGCTCCGCAGAGGTAAGTGCCATGCCCGTTGTGGCTCATATTGGCTCACTTCGCCTATCGTAATCACTTAATCAAATACTGTGAGTGATGTTTACCAAGCAAAGCCATGCATCCTATGGCTCATATTGGCGCATAACGCCTGAAGTCATCACTCCTACTACTGTCAGTGTCGTGCGCAAGAATCTACGTTTGCTTTGAGTCGCAATTACCCACATTGTCTGCTGTAATCTGTAATGTTTTTTGTGAATGATGTACATATTACGTATAGGAATGACAATGGAAAGAGTTTGGTATCCGTGTGTTCAACCTTCAGAATAAATGGTGGTTATTTACATTGTTCGTTCAGTCATATTTACCTTATATAGGTTATGCATCGTATATATCGTCGTGTGCTTCTGTTAATTTGAACATTTCTCAAAATTAATTATCGATGCTTACAATAACATGTTTTTGTGTGAATTGTAAATTTGATTGTACTCATATTCAACAATATGTTTTCACATTAGCATTATGGACACGAGAAATTTATACTGGATGGAGGTCAATGAAATTTCAGATACAGATGCTGAGATGGATTCTTCAAGTGAAGCTGCAGTAGTTCTTTCAAATTTGAATTGGAGTTAGTCTCAACTGGTTCCAGTTCTAGCAGCAGTAATGAAGAACCTCAAGAAGATTCATCTGAGAATGAAAATGAAGCACTGCAGGAAGAGAACAATAGCGAAAGTGCGCCTTATACATGGATTCCTGATAGTGCAACATCAATAAAATATCCTTTTACAGACAGGGAACTTCGACGAAAACCACGCCCAACTGGTCCCGATAACACAGTAACGATATCTGATATTTATAATTTCTTTGTAACGGAAGAAATTATTTCAGAAATAGCAACAGAAACGAACAAATATGCTGATCAAGTTTTGCAGAACACGAAGATTACAAGAAGATCGCGACTGAAATGCTGGACTCCCAGAAATGCTCATGAAATAAAGAAATTTTGGGGCTGATAATTGCAATGGGATTAGTACTCAAACCAAAGCTGGAACTCTACCGGTCTAAAAAGACAATTTATGACTATCCGTTCATCTGCAATGACATGTTGAGATATTCATTGCTTGTAAGCTTCGTGCATCTCAATGATAATGCTCACTCTGAGTTAATTACAAGTCAACATATACACCTGGATCATCACTTGTGATAGACGAGTCAATTATCCCATTCTGGGGCAGAGCGAAGTTCCAACAATACATTCCAGGAAAGGCACACAAGTGCGGCGTACAGCTGTACAAGAAATTTGCTCAGCAGAGGCCTACACTTGCGACCTTCACATATACACTGGAAACATGGAACGAGAAGCAAAATTCAGCCATTCTGAATCTGTTGTTTTGCAGCTATGTCAGCCCCGTCTTGGACAGGGCTGAACTATTTATGGTGACAATTTCTACACATCTGACCCTCTAGCTAAAAAATTGTTCGAAGGGAAGACCTATTACTGAGGGACACTAAAAAAATTGAAAATTTGTTCCAAAATCACCATTAAATGAAAAAGTGAAAACTGGAGAAATGATTTCGCTACACAACGTTGCTGGCATCACGGTGTATCACAGGGAAGACGAGTGATGGATGTCATGTGCCTCTCATCTATATCAGGGCACACAGATACATTAGTTGCATCGTGCAAGGAAAACCGCAATGGCGTTGAAATTCTGAAGCCAGGATAAGTAATTGATTATAACGTAGGTAAAAATGGCGTAGACATTTCAGATCAGATGACTTCGTATAGTACGGCTCTAAGACTGTAAGGTTCAAGTAAAGGACGACTCCAAGTAGATTCGACAAGTAACCCTAAACTGCCACCGATCTTAACAAAGGAGAAATGAAA
>NW_025940689.1:0-1112 GCF_000764305.2 Hyalella azteca
CTTGATGCCTCTGTACCAAAAACATTCCATTTATTGGAACCTAATACACACTAAAGGCAACAAGTTTACATACCAATTAGTCATTCATAGTACATATATACTAAAGCATGAATAAAAATACCTCAATATAAATTAAAGACTGCCACTCAATATTTTTAAATATATGAAAAAATCAAAAAAATGAAAAAAAATAAAATAAATCATGATTTTTTATAAAAAAATTAAGTGATTTAATCACATGATTTAATCGTTGCCAACCCTGATTATTTCCGATCCACCTTCACGGTTCATATATTATTTCTGATCCACCATCACAGCTTTTTTTATCCAAAAATTTTAGCTGAGATAGGAAGGATAAATTTAAGGAGGGATGAAAGTTACACTTGAATGAATCAAGAATGTAGGTTGCAACATGCAATACTTCAAGATTTCAATTACAGGGTGCATACTGGTATTTAGAAAAAAATTCCATGACCTTTGCATGACTCCATGACCATCAATATAATTTTGCAAGACTCGGTATATGACAGGTTTAGCATGACCGAAAGACTAACCGTGCATATTCTATCATCTCCCACAGATAGCAAACATGTAAATGCATAGAGCAGGCAGACACAGACTAGGATCAAAAATACCTATAACGCAGTACTCATCGCAGTGAGTGACAGAGAGCGCATTTTCTCAAAATCAACAAAAACATGAAGTCACGGACAGACGGACAGACAGACAGACATGGCAAGAACAATGGGCATTCTTTCCATAAATGAGAAAATGCATTAAAAATTACACATATCTGAAAATTAAGGCCACACTGACACTGGTATTACTATAAATTTAATAATGTCAAATCACAACAAATATTGAGTAATGCAGACATGATTATACATGATAATGTCAATACAGTTCAGACTTCAGAACACTCTTCAACACCGCTACCCTAAAGCCTAAAATTCAACTGGCAGTCATTTCATCAACTTTTTCTTTAATGTTCAATTCAAGAGAGTCTAGCTTTGTTTTTAAAGATTGCTTCATGGCATTGAACTTTGCGATAATTTTCAAATCCCCCTTTCTCTCCATTGCTTCTGCATATTCATCTGCCGCTTGCTCAAGTG